>NW_027195273.1:172500-240840 GCF_038502225.1 Cherax quadricarinatus
GCCATATAGGAAAGAACTTATACAAAGTTGATACACATAATGGATTCTTATCCATGAGGGTTTAGTCACCCGGGATACACCCAGTGCAGCCTTCAGGTCTGAATAATTTAGTCACCCGGGATACACCCAGTGCAGCCTTCAGGTCTGGATAATTTAGTCACCATGGATACACCCAGTGCAGCCTTCAGGTCTGGATAACTTAGTCACCCGGGATACACCCAGTGCAGCCTTCAGGTCTGGATAATTTAGTCACCCGGGATACTCCCAGTGCAGCCTTCAGGTCTGGATAATTTAGTCACCATGGATACACCCAGTGCAGCCTTCAGGTCTGGATAACTTAGTCACCCGGGATACACCCAGTGCAGCCTTCAGGTCTGGATAATTTAGTCACCCGGGATACACTATGACCACCCTAGAAAATGCGATGCCCATATGACAACAGGAAAATGCAAACTCCCTTCCTGTAAGCTTTTTCACCCTGAACTGTGTACCTCTTCAGTACAGGAAAGACTGTGCAATAACTTAAATTGCCAGGCACGCCATCTAAAGGGGACAAAAAGATACAAAACATCCAGGCTATGGGAAAACCTGGGTAGCCACAGCCACTCAAGAGGGAGATGTTTTTTAGTGCCAGGAAGGAAAAAAACTGGCAGGAAATGGCAGAAATCGTACACCAAATCCAGTCATTCCTGGAGTGGAGCCACAGTCGATGGCCTCCACTCCAAACCAACAGATACAGATACTAATGCCGGAAAAAAAATCCCCCCCCAGTACCAACAATACCACCAGTCCAATGACATTCTTCTTTGCAAATATACAGGGTCTAAAGCCAGCAACAAACAACAAAATACCTTTCATCCGTGGACTGCTTGCAGAGGCAAAGGCAATGTTCGCGGGTTATTTGTGTATGGATCCCAGGTTACAACCTATACAGATGTGACAGAGTGAACAGGCAAAAGGGGGGAGGGGGGGTTGGGCTGTACATTGCAGAGTCACTTGTTTGCACAGAACTGCTTAATGCCTCAAATGATGTAGTGGATGTTTTAGCAGTAAAGGTCGAGAACCAAAACCTAGTCATTGTGGTAGTCTACAAGCCTCCGGATGCAACATCCCAGCAATTCCAGGAACAGCTGTTAAATATTGACCACTGTCTGGAAAATCTTCCAGCTCCTGCACCCAACATCTTGCTCCTGGGGGATTTCAACTTAAGGCACCTAAAATGAAGGAATATAGCAAATAATATTGTTGCACTAATAACACCAGGAGGCAGCTCTGACGAAAACTCACACTCATGCGAGCTTTTAAATCTCTGCACAAAATTCAACTTAAACCAGCAAATAATAGAGCCTACTAGACTGGAGAGTACACTAGACCTCATCTTCACTAACAATGATGATCTGATAAGAAATGTCACCATATCAAAAACAATATACTCAGATCACAACATAATTGAGGTTCAGACATGTATGCGTGGAGCCCCAGACCGACATAATGAGACTAGTCACGAGGGAGCATTCACCAAATTCAACTTCAATAACAAAAACAAGTAAACCAAGTCCTAACCGATATAAGCTGGGAAGATGTACTAAGCAACACAGACCCCAACTTATGCCTAGAACAGATTAACTTGGTGGCACTCGATGTATGCACAAGGCTTATTCCTCTAAGAAAAAGGAGGAGTAGATGTAAAATAGAAAGAGACAGGCGCTCCCTTTACAGGCGACGGAAAAGAATAACAGAGCGGCTAAAAGAGGTCAATATATCTGAAATGCGTAGGGAGACGCTGGTCAGAGAAATAGTAAGCATCGAACTTAAGCTAAAGGAATCTTATAGAAGTCAGGAATCGCGGCAAGAACTAAAAGCCATAAATGAAATCGAAAGAAACCCGAAGTATTTCTTCTCCTATGACAAATCAAAGTCGAGAACAACGTCCAGTATTGGGCCCCTACTTAAACAAGATGGGTCCTACAGAGATGACAGCAAGGAAATGAGGGAGCTACTCAAGTCCCAATATGACTCAGTTTTTAGCAAGCCGCTAACCAGACTGAGAGTCGAAGATCAAAATGAATTTTTTATGAGAGAGCCACAAAATTTGATTAACACAAGCCTATCCGATGTTATCCTGACGCCAAATGACTTCGAACAGGCGATAAATGACATGCCCATGCACTCTGCCCCAGGGCCAGACTCATGGAACTCCGTGTTCATCAAGAACTGCAAGAAGCCCCTATCATGAGCCTTTTCCATCCTATGGAGAGGGAGCATGGACACGGGGGTCGTCCCACAGTTACTAAAAACAACAGACATAGCCCCACTCCACAAAAGGGGCAGTAAAGCAACAGCAAAGAACTACAGACCAATAGCACTAACATCCCATATCATAAAAATCTTTGAAAGGGTCCTAAGAAGCAAGATCACCACCCATCTAGAAACCCATCAGTTACACAACCCAGGGCAACATGGGTTTAGAACAGGTCGCTCCTGTCTGTCTCAACTATTGGATCACTACGACAAGGTCCTAAATGCAATAGAAGACAAAAAGAATGCAGATGTAATATATACAGACTTTGAAAAAGCCTTCGACAGGTGTGACCATGGCGTAATAGTACACAAAATGCGTGCTAAAGGATTAACAGGAAAAGTCGGTCGATGGATCTATAATTTCCTCACTAACACAGAGAGTAGTCGTCAACAGAGTAAAGTCCGAGGCAGCTACGATGAAAAGCTGTTCCACAAGGCACAGTACTCCCTCCCATCTTGTTCCTTATCCTCATATCCGACATAGACAAGGATGTCAGCCAGAGCACCGTGTCTTCCTTTGCAGATGACACCCGAATCTGCATGACGGTGTCTTCCATTGCAGACACTGCAAGGCTCCAGGCGGGCATCAACCAAATCTTTCAGTGGGCTGCAGAAAACAATATGAAGTACAAAGATGAGAAATTTCAATTACTCAGATATGGTAAACACGAGGAAATTAAATCTTCATTAGAATACAAAACAAATTCTGGCCACAAAATTGAGCGAAACACCAACGTCAAAGACCTGGGAGCGATCATGTCGGAGGATCTCACCTTCAAGGACCATAACATTGTATCAATCGCATGTGCTAGAAAAATGACAGGATGGATAACGAGAACCTTGAAAACTAGGGAGGGCAAGCCCAAGATGACACTCTTCAGGTCACTTGTTCTATCTAGGCTGGAATATTGCTGCACACTAACAGCACCTTTCAAGGCAGGTGAAATTGCTGACCTAGAAAATGTACAGAGAACCTTCACGGCGCGCATAAAGGAGATAAAATACCTCAATTACTGGGAGCGCTTGAGGTTCCTAAACCTGTATTCCGTGGAACGCAGGCGGGAGAGATACATGATTATATACACCTGGAAAATCCTAGAGGGACTAGTACCGAACTTGCACACGAAAATCACTCACTACGAAAGCAAAAGACTTGGCAGACGATGCAACATCCCCCCAATGAAAAGCAGGGGTGTCACTAGCACGTTAAGAGACCATACAATAAGTGTCAGGGGCCCTAGACTGTTCAACTGCCTCCCAGCATACATAAGGGGGATTACCAACAGAGCCCTGGCAGTCTTCATGCTGGCACTGGGCAAGCACCTAAAGTCGATTCCTGATTAGCCGGGCTGTGGTTCGTACGTTGGTTTGCGTGCAGCCAGCAGCAACAGCCTGGTTGACCAGGCTCTGATCCACCAGGAGGCCTGGTCACAGACCGAGCCGCGGGGGCGTTGACCCCCGAAACTCTCTCCAGGTAAACTCCAGGTGCAGCCTTCAGGTCTGGATTATTTAGTCACCTGGGATACACCCAGTGCAGCCTTCAGGTCTGGATAATTTAGTCACCCAGGATACACCCAGTGCAGCTTTCAGGTCTGGATAATTTAGTCACCCGGGATACACCCAGTGCAGCCTTCAGGTCTGGATAATTTAGTCACCCGGGATGCACCCAGTGCAGCCTTCGGGTCTGGATAATTTAGTTTCCCGGGATACACCCAGCACAGCCTTCAAGTCTGGATAATTTAGTCACCCAGGATACACCCAGTGCAGCCTTCAGGTCTGGATATTTTAGTCACCCAGGATACACCCATTGCAGCCTTCAGTTCTGGATGATTTAGTCACCCGGGATGCTCCCAGTGCAGCCTTCAGGTCTGGATAATTTAGTTACCCGGGATACACCCAGCACAGCCTTCAGGTCTGGATAATTTAGTCATCCGGGATACACCCAGTGCAGCCTTCAGGTCTGGATAATTTAGTCACCCGGGATACACCCATTGCAGCCTTCAGGTCTGGATAATTTAGTCACCTCAGGTACACCCAGTTCAGCCTTCAGGTCTGGATAATTTAGTCACCCGGGATACACCCAGTGCAGCCTTCAGGTCTGGATAATTTAGTCACCCGGGATACACCCATTGCAGCCTTCAGGTCTGGATAATTTACTCACCCGGGATACACCCAGTGCAGCCTTCAGGTCTGGATAATTTAGTCACCTCGGGTACACCCAGTGCAGCCTTCAGGTCTGGATAATTTATGTAGACAGCCTGTGCTGTCTGCACAGACAGCCCATGCTGTCTGCCAGCTTAGTTCATATTTCGCGCCATGCTGTTGCTGCCACCTAGAGGCCTTGCCACTTCAGTATGCCCAGACTTGCCTCACTCTCACTCACACAGCGGCCTAGCAGGAAGACACAAGGCCTCCCAGCTCTCTCTCGTAGGCATGGCCCTGCCCGGGCCATGGGCACAACTCAAGCCTGTTTACCCACCACTACTTAACAATAAAGTAAGAAGCCTCCGAAGACGTATCATTTAACCACCCGCTTGCAGCACCTACAAAACAAACCTTTTTATATTGGTACCAGCGGTGATTGCAGCGTTGTGTTTTCCCTGAGAGAGGAAGGAGAGGTATGAAGTCATACCACTTCATCATCCTATACAAGAAGCATCCATCTCTCAACAAGTTATCCTGATGTCGTGTCTGCACGTATGAGCGTCCAGACACAGGTACAAGCAGGATCCAGGCCGAAATTTGCCGAAATTCTCCAAGAATTGTAAGTGGCGTCACAGTGACCCCACGCTACAGTGACCCCATGCTACAGTGACCCCACGCTACAGTGTCCCACGCTGTTTCTCAAGTCACGTGTTCAGCGTCACTTGTATGTTGCTGTTGTTGTTGTTCAGCTCAGCACAGCTGTTTCAGCAAACCAGAGGTGAGTTTTGTGGTGATTTCTGTGTCCAATGTGAGCTTCTCCACGTGTTTGTGGGTGGAGGAGGAGGAGAAATGGCCAGATGCTCCCCTGCCATACACTCACCCACGCTCCTCGCCACCACACTACCATACACTCACCACTGCCCACTCCCTCTGCTGTGTTTTCTGCTGTTTTCCATGTGAATTCATTGCCAGAGCTGTGTATCCGAGTGCCCGAGGCCACTCGAAGCTACGTGGACCAGCATACCACGTGGATCACGATGCCACGTGGATCATGACGCCACGTGGGTGTGGGCGATGTCACGTGGATCTACCAGCCATGTGAGTTACCAGATGTCCCAGGCCACATGCTGTGGTCTGCTGCCCGCATCACATTGACGTCACCCACGATGCTTCCCGACTTCATGACGTCATGATGTCTGCCTGACGTCACCTCGAGATGTCTGCTGACGTCACCTCGAGATGTCTGCTGACGTCACATTGAGATGTCTGCTGACGTCACCTCGAGATGTCTGCTGACGTCACCTCGAGATGTCTGCTGATGTCACCTCGAGATGTCTGCTGATGTCACCTCGAGATGTCTGCTGACGTCACCTCGCGACATCACGCCTGACATCACATGATGTCACATCAAGTGTTTCTAGTAATTATTTTAGTATTGTCGAGAAGATTGAGAGAAAATATATGTCGTGTGTTAATTAATTCCTCTCAGTAAGTGTTCTCACATGTTGTACCGCAATGTGTTTTTAAAGTTTCCGTGTGTCTAGTGAGGTCTGAGCCAGACCTGAGTAGCACCACTGTGCTAAATCACCCGTGTGACCAGTACGTTTGACAGCTGATGTCAAGACTGCTCCGAGTGACCAAGCCCTCTTGTACAGAAAGCTTTAATGCTCGTCGCTCGTGTTGTTCTGCAGAATCGTACCTGCTACGATTCCCATCGAGATTTGTTTCACTTCACCTCCAGACCATTAGAGTGCAGTTATATGTAGAGAAACAAGTCTGGGGACGCTTAGACTAACCTCTGCTATAACTCCAACTGCCGAGAGAATGACACACTGTGTCAGCCTCGTGTCACAAGCTTCAGTGAGCAGCCTGCACAAAGATGTCACTTTGACTGCTAGCTCTCTCACTGCAGTCTGGTGTATGATGTTACGACTCCCAGATGTTTCGCCCAGTCGTCTCTGCCACGACTCACTCCACAACTCGCTCCACGCTCGCCGGCAGTGACAGCCCAGCGACAGTACCAGTCGAGAAGTGTCCTCCTGAGTCGCTTGTCAGAAGTCCTGCCCAGTTGCCGAGTTTTGTCGACGACTCACTCGAGGGCACCAGCATGTCGTGCCCCAGGTTGAGTGAAAACTTGCAGCGACTCGTACGATGACTGCTTCACCGTTCCAGAGGAGACCGTAACCTGTTACGTCACAGCTCAGCCGCAGCGATGTCTCCCGTGTTGCAGTATGTCCAGACGCAGGAAGGCGTGCAGTGATGCACTTCGACGCTCACTGCCTATGACCACGATGTTTAGCACACCCCACGTTTTTTTCTTCCCTCCCTGTAGGAAGTTTTTTTTTCCATGTCCATATGTATATATATGTTTTTATTTTGTGTTCTGTGCCCTCTTCCTACGAGAGAGAGACCGAGTTTCTTTTACTACCAGTATTGTCGCATCGGGACGACGCGCGGTAGGTGGCCGAGAGTATGTAGACAGCCTGTGCTGTCTGCACAGACAGCCCATGCTGTCTGCCAGCTTAGTTCATATTTCGCGCCATGCTGGTGCTGCCACCTAGAGGCCTTGCCACTTCAGTATGCCCAGACTTGCCTCACTCTCACTCACACAGTGGCCTAGCAGGAAGACACAAGGCCTCCTAGCTCTCTCTCGTGGGCATGGCCCTGCCCGGGCCATGGGCACAACACAAGCCTGTGTACCCACAATGACATTAGTTAACAATAAACGAAGAAGTTTATCATTAACCACCCGCTTGCTACAGCCTACCAAATAAACCTCATTATATTTAGTCACCCGGGATATACCCAGTGCAGCCTTCAGGTCTGGATTCTTTAGTTGGTACACATAATGGATTCTTATCCATGAGGGTTTAGTCACCTGGGGTACATCCAGTGCAGCCTTCAGGTCTGGATAATTTAGTCACCTGGGGTACATCCAGTGCAGCCTTCAGGTCTGGATAATTTAGTCACCTGGGGGACACCCAGTGCAGCCTTAAAATCTGGATAATTTAGTCACCCGGGGTACACCCAGTGCAGCCTTCAGATCTGGATAATTTAGTCTCCCAGGGTACACCCTGTGCAGCCTTTAGGTCTGGATAATTTAGTCACCTGGGGTACACCCAATGCAGCCTTCAGGTCTGGATAATTTAGTCACCTGGGGTACACCCAGTGCAGCCTTAAAATCTGGATAATTTAGTCACCCAGGGTACACCCAGTGAGGCCTTCAGATCTGGATAATTTAGTCACCCGGGGTACATCCAGTGCAGCTTTCAGGTCTGGATAATTTAGTCACCCGGGGTACACCCAGTGCAGCCTTCAGATTCGGATAATTTAGTCACCCGGGGTACACCCAGTGCAGCCTTCAGATCTGGATAATTTAGTCACCCGGGGTACACCCAGTGCAGCCTTCAAATCTGGATAATTTAGTTACCCGGGGTACACCCAGTGCAGCTGTCAGGTCTGGATAATTTAGCCACCCGGGGTACACCCAGTGCAGCCTTTAGATCTGGATAATTTCCTTTAGGCTTCTTTGACCCTCTTCCTCGAGGTTGGAGGTTCTGACATGAGGGTTGGTGAGAATGGGAAGGAAGAGGGAGGGAAGGGCTGGAAAAATGGAAGAGGTTGGGAGGGTGGAGAATGAGGTGGGGTAGCAAAGGTGAGTGGCCCGTCCACTCTGGAGTGTGATGTGCAGGGGTGCTGCAGGAGGTTGTGTTGGAGCGTGATGTGCTTCTTACCTGGAGGTTACCTGGAGGTTATTCCGGGGATCAACGCCCCCGCGGCCCGGTCCATGACCAGGCCTCCCGATGGATCAGGGCCTGATCAACTAGGCTGTTACTGCTGGCCACACGCAGTCCAACGTACGAGCCACAGCCCGGCTGATCTGGCACTGACTTTAGGTATCTGTCCAGCTCTCTCTTGAAGGCGGCCAGGGGTTTATTGGCAATTCCCCTAATGCTTGATGGGAGGCTGTTGAACATTCTTGGGCCCCAAACACTTATGGTACTTTCCCTTAGTGTACCAATGGCGCCCCTACTTTTTATTGGGGGCATTTCGCATCGCCTGCCCAGTCTTTTACTTTCGTAGGGAGTGATTTCTGTGTGCAGATTTGGGACCATTCCTTCCAAGATTTTCCAAGTGTAGATTATGATATATCTCTCCCTCCTGCGTTCCAACGCGTACAAGTCAAGTGCTTCCAAGCGTTCCCAGTAGTTAAGGTGCTTGACAGTAAAGGTGCTTGGCAGTAAAGGATCTCTGTACACTCTCTAGATCTGCAATTTCACCTGCTTTGAATGTAGATGTTAATGTACAGCAGTATTCCAGCCTAGAGAGAACAAGTGATTTGAAAAGGCATCTCTCGTTTTGAACGTTCTCATTATCCATCCTATCATTTTCTTTGCACGTGCGATCGTGGCACTGTGTCAGCAGTGGCAGCAGTGTCAGTAGAGTAGGGCTGGTACTCAGGTGCCTGGCAGGAGATGGCTGGTGGTGCCCAGGAAAACAGGGTCGTTTTGGAGCCACATCCCAGCTTTAGCTAAATAGCAAAGTGCTGGGGAACTTCAGCTTGGTGGTGGTTGGTTATACACATGATCCGCTGCATACTGCATTGAATCTTGTTCTGGAGAGGTGTAGCACGCTTATGGGGGAGTTGGAATTAAATGCGTGGTTGTTGAGTTGGTAGATTATCTCATTGAGGGTAGATGGTTTTTCGTGGCAGGTGAATTTTGCAGTGTTGTCTTGGAGCCGTTGGATGAGTTCTTGGCGAGGCATTGCTTTGCTGAATTGCTTCGTGGTGTAGAACATGACTCCTCTGTACTTGAGGGATGGTGGGGTAGGTGGAGGAGGAGAGTAAGTTGGAATGGATGGCGGAGCTTGGTTTGTCGTGGTGGTTGTGGGAGAGGCTGGAGGTGGGCTCTCATTGGTGGGATTCTGCTGTGGTTCAGTGGTCTTTGACTGTTCGAACTCTTGAGCGGTCGGTGGTCATGGAGGAACAGAGGTGATGTTGATAATGTTATTAGTGGACTTCACAATGTTGCTTGACGGTGGTGATGCAGGGAATATTAAGTTGGGCATGTTGTTGAGTTGGAAGAGTTCATTGATCATGGTGTTGAAGGAGTCTGGTGCTGTAATATTGTGGACGCGAAACCATACCATGGGAGGGAGTTGAACCCGCTGTCAGAGAGTCTCAAAACTCCAGACCGTTGCGTTAGCCACTGGACCAGCTAGCCACAATAAGATTCGTCCAACTAGGTGTATTTCTACACCATAGGAAGGTTAGCATAGGCACCACTGTGTCCACAAATGCAAGTTTTTACAGACGAATCTCCCGCTAGCATGACCGTGACGAACTCTAGCTCAAGTCCCCTCAAAGCCGTCAACATGACTCACGAAATCGTAATGACACGATTGCAAACAAACCATACCACGGGCGGGATTTGAACCCACTGTCAGAGAGTCTCAAAACTTGAGCTCGAGTTCGTCATGCCAATGCTAGCTGGAGATTCGTCTATAAAAACTTGCATTTGTGGACACAGTGGTGCCTATGCTAACCTTTCTATAGTGTAGAAACACACGTAGTTGAACGAATTTTATTGAAGCTAGCTGGCCCAGTGGCTAACGCGACGGTCTAGAGTTTTGAGACTCTTTGACCGCGGGTTTCAAATCTCGCCCGTGGTATGGTTTGTTTGCAATCGTGTCATTACGATTTCGTGAGTCTTGTGGACATGGGCATACATGATGCAGTATAGGATTTTGGTGAAGTCACCCACGGGCAGTGGAGGAGATGTAGTCGTGGTGGCCTTTAGGACTGGGGTGGAGTCAGGTGGATTCCTGGTAATGGTAGCACATGAGGTTGCTTGGGTAACGGCAGTCTGTTGTTGTTCGAGTTGTTTTTTCAGTAGTTCCCGTCTGTTGGGGCATTTGGCCGCCAAGGTGTGGTGGTCGTTTTTGCAGTTGAGGCATTTGGGTGGAGTGGTGGAGGTGCATGACTTGAAATCGTGGCCTTCTATGCCACAGGTAGCACAGATCTTCTTGTCTATGGAGGGGCAGTTCTTCGTGGTATGCTGGTAAGAATAGCAGTCGTAACACTGAGGGATGTATTTAAATTTCTCTGCTTCAATAAATGTTGGATGGATGTGGAAATAGAAGATGGCCAGGCCCTCCTCGAGAGCTCGGATTGCCATGCTGACGTGGGTGAAGGTGATCTTCCTCTGGGCACTGCAAAACTCTTGAGCAGGAGACAACTCGTCAATAAAGATACAAAAACTGTTGCCACGTGTCTTCCATGTGAAGCTCGGTTGGTAGCGCACTAAGTGCCCGTGGCTCGATCCTCGGTACGGGTGAAAATACTGGGCATATTTGTGACACCTGCTGTCCCTGTTCACCTAGTAGTAAGTAGGTACCTGGGTGCTAGTTGACTGGTGTGTGTCGGATCCTGGGAGACAAAATTAACCTAAGTTGCCCGAAATACTCTATTTCAGCTAGGTCCTGTTGTATCATGTACTTGCAGAAATATAGATTATTATTATTATTATTATTATTATTATTATTATTATTATTATTATTATTATTATTATTATTATTATTATTATTGTTGTTGTTGTTGTTGTTGTTGTTGTTTATCCACAATTATCATATTTTTGTTGATATAATGGTAACATGTTTTACATGAATGGTAAATAATACCGACAATATGAAGAATTAGACACATGTTCAGCATCTGGATATCTTTATTTGTAGACGTTTTGCCATCCAGTGGCTTTATTAATACAAGGTCATAATGTGAAGAATATAGAACTATATACAACAGATGAGGTTTACCTGGAGAGAGTTCCGGGGGTCAACGCCCCCGCGGCCCGGTCTGTGACCAGGCAGTCCCTCAGCCTGGGAAGTGGTGAAGAGCACCTAAGTCTTGAAGAATATGAAGCACAGACAATATGATTATCACATATTTACTGGCGTCATCTACAACCTGTCAGACACTTCAACATCATGGAATCTTGGCTCAGAGGACATCTCCACAACCTTCTTGCTTACTTCTGGCCCATCCCATGGGTATGACTTATTTCCGCTTGGGAATCTCGTCTACCAGTGACAATGCCTTCGTCTGTTGCACCTCCCTCTCCTAATGCCAGTATATAAGAGACAGTCGTACTCTCTGTGCTTCAGAATCTGTGTTTATCACTAACTCCAAGGCTGAGGGACTGATTACATAATCTTTTGTATATTGTTCTACAAACTTTACATTATGTCCTTGTATTGTATAGATAAAACCACTGGATAGCAAAACGTCTACAAATATAGACCCAAATGTTTCACCTCAACACTTTGAAACAGGCAGAGACACCTGTGCAGCACACGAATTTCTTCAGTGCCGAAATGTCTCACCTGCACAATAGGCCACTTCAGCCGAACACAGGCGAAAACAGTGAAAACAGTTTTGAAATGATGAGTCCATCAAGCTTGGTAGGACGTGGTCAGTCCCTCCAACCTAAAGCACAGACATGTGGCCAGACTGTATTAACTAGAGTAAAAATGGAGTGAAACAGTTGGAGCTACTTCTCAGGTGAACATATTTCAGGCGAAGTCTTCTGCAGCTCCTTTGCTAAACACCTGTTTAGTATTACCAACTTCCACTAGTGGGCCATATTCTTTTATTAGCTTCCCTCCAGCTGCTTCACCTCATTTATGGTTTGCTATGTGAGGTATTGCTGTCTTAGGCATGAGGAACTGACCACCTCATACAAAGGATGACAGACCGATCACGTCAGAACTATTTTTACTGTCAAGAAACAACAAAAAGATACAATACTGTGACTGGAACACTACTCAAATAGTATTAATGTTGGTAAAATTACCAATAATAGGTTAGGTAAAAGGACACGAGTGCAACTAATGAGACATTTTATTGTGGCAACGTTTCGCTTTGTCAAGCCGTTACAAACAATACATGAACACAGACAGTATGTAAAGGTAGAGTGAGGTTATTATGCAATGTAATGAACATTTTATAAAAAAAAGGCTCCATATATAATGTTATTTATTGAGCGCAGCACCTGCAGAAAGATGTCCTAATATGTCACGTTTGTTTTGTAGGGATGGTGTTGTTTTGTAAGTTGATGCCATAGGTTAGTTTATTGGTTAAAGTGCTCTCATGTTTACCTGTAAGGCCCTAGTGTGCCGAGGCCTGTTTAAGTTTTGGGAGAGAATTGGTACTGTTCCACATTTAATGTGAAGGTACAAACTGGCCCTAGAGTGGTTTCTTTTTCCATTTTAAATAATATAAACGCCCCTAGACATAGCAGGTTATTTACCCCTTTAGTAGCCAAGACTTTTATTTACGTTACGCAGCCAAAAAAAGAGAGTAATGGAGTGCAAAGCATATAATTGTTATACGTAGTAGTAGTACTTGTGGTAGTAGTAATAGTAGTTGTAGTACTTGTAGTAGTAGTTGCAGTACTTGTGGTAGTAGTAGTAGTAGTAGTAGTAGTAGTAGTAGTAGTAGCAGTAGTAGTAGTAGTTGTACTTGTGGTGGTAGTAGTTGTAGTACTTGTGGTAGTAGTAATTGTGGTAGAAGCTATGTGACAGTGGGGTTTATTATTTTGAGGAGAATCTTGCTAATACTTCAGGGATGATGATGATGATGATGTCTTTATTCTGATAATGTTAGAAATAGCGATTAATGATGATTCAAGGAATTTGCATCTACACAAACTGTGCTCTTTAATCACTAGTTGGGCGTCGTTGAATTTTATCAGGTGGTTAGTGGAATTCTGGTGTTGTACGAAGTTGTTCGAGTCATCATTCAAACGTGAATTGATGTGTTCATTGAGATGTGTTTCAAGGTTTTTTGCTGTTTCATCTACGTATATTCTGTCACAACCTCCACAGGGGATAATATAAACTCCTGCATTGACTGGTTTAATGTTCTTCAATTTCGTCCAAGTCAGATCGTTTATTGGAGTATTGGTTGCGATAACAATTCTAGTGTCAGTTTGCCTAAGTACTTCAGAGATGTTCAGTGCAACCTGGTTATAGGGAAGAATTATAACTTTGTTAGGAGTGGCATCATCGCAACCAGTGCTTCCATAAAAGATCTGACTAGAACGAAATTGAAGAACATTGAATCAATCAATGCAAGAGTTTATACTATCCCCTGTGGAGGTTGTGACAGAATATATGTAGAAGAAACAGCAAGAAACTTAGAAATATATCTTAACTTTGAAATGAAGTACATACTGCCGCCCAACCTAATACAGAACGCCAGCACAGCATCAGGATACACAAAGCATAAAGGAACTTCTTACCAGAATTTTTAGCATCTTCTCGCCTACCCACTGCTTGACACGTCCCTCCACTCGCGTGTATGTGTTGAGGTGCAACCTTCCCTATATATTCATGATGCCTGGAAAGCTCATTAATGGTAGTGTTGAAGGTTCCAGGGAGAGCCATATTTTGCATATGGGCATACACTACACAGTAGTAAATTTTGGTTGGGTCACAGCCAGGTATGAAGATGGTGGTGGAGGGTTGAGTAGCCTGAAGAAGTTTCGTGGTATCAGCCTGAAATTCGGTGATAGCAGCGCAAGTGGGAGATCGGAAAGAGGACTTCTGCTCTGCTTCTTGAGTTTTTTTTTTTTTTTTAATATTTCACACCGTGTAGGACATTTTGCAGCAAGAATGTAGTGGTTGCTCTTGCAATTTAGGCAAGCTGGTGTTTGTGGAGTTATAGTAGAGCATGTCTTGACTTAACCTGATCTTTATCTCCTCACCTTACCTCATCTTCTTTCTTATAGTTCCTTTGTATTTCATTTCTTCTACCTAGGTGACTTCTGTCCTATATGTTTCCCCTCCCCCCCTGGGTTTATCGTGCCACCCTCGTGGGCCATTATCTCTCTTGCAGTGCTCCATTTTCTTTTTTTTCTCTTTTCCTTAAGCTACCCCAATACTACTATTACTAATACTATTGTTTTGCTAACACTTCACTCTCTGATTCTTGTGTCATTATGACTACTCCATTTGTATTACCCCCTCTACCACTACTGCATTACTCACTACTACTTCTACTACCACTACTGCTATTACTCTACTATTCATAATACTACTACACCACCTCTACCACTACCACCACTACTTCTACCAATTCAACACTACCTCTCGTTCTAAACCTGGGTTCCCCTCTCCTCCCCACTCCCTGCCCCCTTTCATATATATACGGGCACCCTTTCCGTCACTCTTCTGCTTGACTAGTTAATGGTCCAAGTCAGACCAAAATGTCATGATAAGTGTCATTCTACTATGTGCAGGTTATATGTGTATTGTTCCAGTGAGTCTTCATTCTACTGTTTTAAACAGTGATGTTGAACTATGAATGCCAAACAGTAGTGGCTTTCTTCAGTTATCGAATGAAAATTAAATTCAGGAAAGATCAATGTAACATTAGCCATAAGGCACCTGCACATTTAACATTTGCTGCCAATCAGCTGAGACTTTCTCAACATAAAAACAAAACCCTTGGAGGGGAAAAAAGTGATGTATGGAAGCTTCAAGGTAAGAATTTTATATGCAACATTGTGATGCAGGTTTACGTGAAGTCTGGCCGATCTTCTGTAGTTGAAAGAAATACATTTCTAGTTATTGTTGAGAAACAATTTTATGTTTTCCTGGAATATTGCTGCACACTAACAGCACCTTTCAAGGCAGGTGACATTGTTGACCTAGAAAATGTACAGAGAACCTTCACGCACACATAACTGAGATAAAACACCTCAGTTACTGGGAACGCTTGAAGTTCTTCAACATGTATTCCCTGGAACGCAGGCGGGAGAGATACATGATTAAATACACTTGGAAAATCCTAGAGGGACTAGTACCGAATTTGCACACGAAAATCACTCACAATGATAGCAAAAGACTTGGCAGACGATGCACCATCCCCCCAATGAAAAGCAGGGGTGTCACTAGCACGTTAAGAGACCATACAATAAGTGTCAGGGGCCCGAGACTGTTCAACTGCCTCCCAGCACACATAAGGGGGATTACCAACAGACCCCTGGCAGTCTTCAAGCTGGCACTGGACAAGCACCTAAAGTCAGTACCTGACTAACCCAGCTGCGGTTCGTACGTCGGGTAGCGGACGGCCAGCAGTAACAGCCTGGTTGATCAGGTCCTGATCCACCATGAGGCCTGGACACAGACCGGACCGCGGGGGCGTTGACCCCCAGAACTCTCTCCAGGTAAACACCAGGTTCATTTTCAAATAAAATTTATAATAATTTTTTTTTATTTATTCCAATACGTAAATAAAACCATTTACAAAGTTACCTTAATAAAATTAGTAGTGGAAATGTGTCACTCCCAAGGAAATATACACAAATAAGTATGTTTCTCTGAGTTTAAGTTGTTCCTTATTTTAAGGATTAAAGTATTGTGTTGTTGTGAATTACAAGTTACCAGAAGCTTAAATTACTCTCATATAAATGATAAAATTTGAATTCAAATAACCAACGTTGTCACACTGAATTACGTAGGGTAATGTAGATTTAAATCTACATAACATGACTCCGTGCAGTCCTGCTGTTCCAGATAAATGACAGTAAGGTAGCGATGATCAATGTAGACTTAGTATACAAGCAAGCACAACGGTGTTTTCTGTAGTTTAATGTGTTGAGTGCACACCAGGATGATGAGAGAGAGGGTAGCCAGGGCTAGAACATCCGGGGATATGTTAGCAGTTAGGGAGGTGGTCAATGAATAAAAGCCGAGCTAGGACACCCAGGGAAGAATGTTGGCAGTTAGGGTGGTGGTCAATGAATAAAAGCCGAGCTAGGACACCCAGGGAAGAATGTTGGCAGTTAGGGTGGTGGTCAATGAACAAGAGCCGAGCTAGGACACCCTGGGAAGAATGTTGGCAGTTAGGGTGGTGGTTAATGAACAAGAGCCGAGCTAGGACACCCAGGGAAGAATGTTGGCAGTTAGGGTGGTGGTCAATGAACAAGAGCCGAGCTAGGACACCCAGGGAAGAATGTTGGCAGTTAGGGTGGTGGTCAATGAATAAAAGCCGAGCTAGGACACCCAGGGAAGAATGTTGGCAGTTAGGGTGGTGGTCAATGAACAAGAGCCGAGCTAGGACACCCAGGGAAGAATGTTGGCAGTTAGGGTGGTGGTCAATGAATAAAAGCCGAGCTAGGACACCCAGGGAAGAATGTTGGCAGTTAGGGTGGTGGTCAATGAATAAAAGCCGAGCTAGGACACCCAGGGAAGAATGTTGGCAGTTAGGGTGGTGGTCAATGAATAAAAGCCGAGCTAGGACACCCAGGGAAGAATGTTGGCAGTTAGGGTGGTGGTCAATGAATAAAAGCCGAGCTAGGACACCCAGGGAAGAATGTTGGCAGTTAGGGTGGTGGTCAATGAACAAGAGCCGAGCTAGGACACCCAGGGAAGAATGTTGGCAGTTAGGGTGGTGGTCAATGAATAAAAGCCGAGCTAGGACACCCAGGGAAGAATGTTGGCAGTTAGGGTGGTGGTCAATGAATAAAAGCCGAGCTAGGACACCCAGGGAAGAATGTTGGCAGTTAGGGTGGTGGTCAATGAATAAAAGCCGAGCTAGGACACCCAGGGAAGAATGTTGGCAGTTAGGGTGGTGGTCAATGAATAAAAGCCGAGCTAGGACACCCAGGGAAGAATGTTGGCAGTTAGGGTGGTGGTCAATGAATAAAAGCCGAGCTAGGACACCCAGGGAAGAATGTTGGCAGTTAGGGTGGTGGTCAATGAATAAAAGCCGAGCTAGGACACCCAGGGAAGAATGTTGGCAGTTAGGGTGGTGGTCAATGAATAAAAGCCGAGCTAGGACACCCAGGGAAGAATGTTGGCAGTTAGGGTGGTGGTCAATGAATAAAAGCCGAGCTAGGACACCCAGGGAAGAATGTTGGCAGTTAGGGTGGTGGTCAATGAATAAAAGCCGAGCTAGGACACCCAGGGAAGAATGTTGGCAGTTAGGGTGGTGATCAACGAACATGAGCCGAGCTAGGACACCCAGGGAAGAATGTTGGCAGTTAGGGTGGTGGTCAATGAACAAGAGCCGAGCTAGGACACCCAGGGAAGAATGTTGGCAGTTAGGGTGGTGGTCAATGAACAAGAGCCGAGCTAGGACACCCAGGGAAGAATGTTGGCAGTTAGGGTGGTGGTCAATGAATAAAAGCCGAGCTAGGACACCCAGGGAAGAATGTTGGCAGTTAGGGTGGTGGTCAATGAATAAAAGCCGAGCTAGGACACCCAGGGAAGAATGTTGGCAGTTAGGGTGGTGGTCAATGAACAAGAGCCGAGCTAGGACACCCAGGGAAGAATGTTGGCAGTTAGGGTGGTGGTTAATGAACAAGAGCCGAGCTAGGACACCCAGGGAAGAATGTTGGCAGTTAGGGTGGTGGTCAATGAACAAGAGCCGAGCTAGGACACCCAGGGAAGAATGTTGGCAGTTAGGGTGGTGGTCAATGAACAAGAGCCGAGCTAGGACACCCAGGGAAGAATGTTGGCAGTTAGGGTGGTGGTCAATGAACAAGAGCCGAGCTAGGACACCCAGGGAAGAATGTTGGCAGTTAGGGTGGTGGTCAATGAACAAGAGCCGAGCTAGGACACCCAGGGAAGAATGTTGGCAGTTAGGGTGGTGGTCAATGAATAAAAGCCGAGCTAGGACACCCAGGGAAGAATGTTGGCAGTTAGGGTGGTGGTCAATGAATAAAAGCCGAGCTAGGACACCCAGGGAAGAATGTTGGCAGTTAGGGTGGTGGTCAACGAACATGAGCCGAGCTAGGACACCCAGGGAAGAATGTTGGCAGTTAGGGTGGTGGTCAACGAACAAGAGCCGAGCTAGGACACCCAGGGAAGAATGTTGGCAGTTAGGGTGGTGGTCAATGAACAAGAGCCGAGCTAGGACACCCAGGGAAGAATGTTGGCAGTTAGGGTGGTGGTCAATGAATAAAAGCCGAGCTAGGACACCCAGGGAAGAATGTTGGCAGTTAGGGTGGTGGTCAATGAATAAAAGCCGAGCTAGGACACCCAGGGAAGAATGTTGGCAGTTAGGGTGGTGGTCAACGAACATGAGCCGAGCTAGGACACCCAGGGAAGAATGTTGGCAGTTAGGGTGGTGGTCAATGAACAAGAGCCGAGCTAGGACACCCAGGGAAGAATGTTGGCAGTTAGGGTGGTGGTCAATGAACAAGAGCCGAGCTAGGACACCCAGGGAAGAATGTTGGCAGTTAGGGTGGTGGTCAATGAACAAGAGCCGAGCTAGGACACCCAGGGAAGAATGTTGGCAGTTAGGGTGGTGGTCAATGAATAAAAGCCGAGCTAGGACACCCAGGGAAGAATGTTGGCAGTTAGGGTGGTGGTCAATGAATAAAAGCCGAGCTAGGACACCCAGGGAAGAATGTTGGCAGTTAGGGTGGTGGTCAATGAACAAGAGCCGAGCTAGGACACCCAGGGAAGAATGTTGGCAGTTAGGGTGGTGGTCAACGAACATGAGCCGAGCTAGGACACCCAGGGAAGAATGTTGGCAGTTAGGGTGGTGGTCAATGAACAAGAGCCGAGCTAGGACACCCAGGGAAGAATGTTGGCAGTTAGGGTGGTGGTCAATGAACAAGAGCCGAGCTAGGACACCCAGGGAAGAATGTTGGCAGTTAGGGTGGTGGTCAATGAACAAGAGCCGAGCTAGGACACCCAGGGAAGAATGTTGGCAGTTAGGGTGGTGGTCAATGAATAAAAGCCGAGCTAGGACACCCAGGGAAGAATGTTGGCAGTTAGGGTGGTGGTCAATGAACAAGAGCCGAGCTAGGACACCCAGGGAAGAATGTTGGCAGTTAGGGTGGTGGTCAACGAACATGAGCCGAGCTAGGACACCCAGGGAAGAATGTTGGCAGTTAGGGTGGTGGTCAATGAACAAGAGCCGAGCTAGGACACCCAGGGAAGAATGTTGGCAGTTAGGGTGGTGGTCAATGAACAAGAGCCGAGCTAGGACACCCAGGGAAGAATGTTGGCAGTTAGGGTGGTGGTCAATGAACAAGAGCCGAGCTAGGACACCCAGGGAAGAATGTTGGCAGTTAGGGTGGTGGTCAATGAACAAGAGCCGAGCTAGGACACCCAGGGAAGAATGTTGGCAGTTAGGGTGGTGGTCAATGAACAAGAGCCGAGCTAGGACACCCAGGGAAGAATGTTGGCAGTTAGGGTGGTGGTCAATGAACAAGAGCCGAGCTAGGACACCCAGGGAAGAATGTTGGCAGTTAGGGTGGTGGTCAATGAACAAGAGCCGAGCTAGGACACCCAGGGAAGAATGTTGGCAGTTAGGGTGGTGGTCAATGAACAAGAGCCGAGCTAGGACACCCAGGGAAGAATGTTGGCAGTTAGGGTGGTGGTTAATGAACAAGAGCCGAGCTAGGACACCCAGGGAAGAATGTTGGCAGTTAGGGTGGTGGTCAATGAACAAGAGCCGAGCTAGGACACCCAGGGAAGAATGTTGGCAGTTAGGGTGGTGGTCAATGAACAAGAGCCGAGCTAGGACACCCAGGGAAGAATGTTGGCAGTTAGGGTGGTGGTCAACGAACATGAACCGAGCTAGGACACCCAGGGAAGAATGTTAGCAGCTAGATAATGGTCAGTGAAGAACGGCTGAGCCAGTAGTCCCAAGAAGAAAATGTTTGCAGCTAGGCGGAGGTCAGTGAATGATGCCTGAGGCAGCCGTCACCTACTAAGCCATGGTAGCACATGGATCACTAAACGTTAGCGCACCAGGAGCCATGAATGGCTGCAGCTTCGTAGTGCTTCAAGCAGTAGGCTTCTGAAATGTAGAAATAATAGCAACAATCTTATGTCTAACTTGGAAGTACGACAACAGCGACCTTTTTTTTTTTTATCTAAAATGTAGATAGCACAGCAGAGCCTTTTTAATATCTAAAATATTGTGACAGCAATATCTACCTTGTTGTGTCTAAAATGTGTTTTACTCACCTTTAGAAACATTAAGAATCATCAGGCATCTAAAGTGCAAAACCTAGACTCGAGAGCAGAAGATTTATGTCTAATAGGTAGACACAAAAGAGGCAGTTTTTGTTATATGTAAAATGTCGACATGACCGCAACAACCTTGGTGCTTCTGAAATATCAACACGGGAGTAGTGAAGCTGGTAATATCAACACGGGAGTAGTGAAGCTGGTAATATCATCATGGGGTAGAAGGAAGCTGGTAATATCAACACGGGAGTAGAAGGAAGCTGTTAATATCAACACTGAAGTAGAAGGAAGCTGGTAATATCGACACTGGAGCAATATCGACAAGGTAATATCGACAAGAGAGTAGAAGGAAGCTGGTAATATCAATACAGGAGTAGAAGAAAGCTGGTAATATCGACACGGGAGTAGAAGGAAGCTGGTAATATCGACACGGGAGTAGAAGAAAGCTGGTAATATCAGCACGGGAGTAGAAGGAAGCTGGTAATATCAACACGGGAGTAGAAGGAAGCTGGTAATATCAATACGGGAGTCGAACGAAACTGGTAATATCAACACGGGAGTAGAAGGAAGCTGGTAATATTAACACGGGAGTAGAAGGAAGCTGGTAATATCACCACGGGAGTAGAAGGAAACTGGTAATATCGACACGGGAGTAGAAGGAAGCTGGTAATATCAGCACGGGAGTAGAAGGAAGCTGGTAATATTAACACGGGAGCAGAAGGAAGCTGGTAATATCGACACGGGAGTAGAAGGAAGCTGGTAATATCGACATGGGAGTAGTGAAGCTGGTAATATCGTCACGGGAGTAATATCGACAAGGGAGTAGAAGGAAGCTAGTAATATCGACACGGGAGTAGAAGGAAGCTGGTAATATTGACACAGGAGTAGATGGATGCTGGAAATATCGACACGGGAGTAGAAGGACGCTGGTAATATCGACACGGGAGTAGAAGGAAGCTAGTAATATCGACACGGGAGCAGTGAAGCTGGTAATATCGACATGGGAGCAGTGAAGCTGGTAATATCGACACGGGAGTAATATCGACAAGGGAGTAGAAGGAAGCTAGTAATATCGACACGGGAGTAGAACGTAGCTGGTAATATCGACAAGGGAATAGAAGGAAGCTGGTAATATCGACACGGGAGTAGATGGAAGTTGGTAATATCGACACGGGAGTAGATGGAAGTTGTTAATATCGACACTGGAGTAGATGGAAGCTGGTAATTTCGACACGGGAGTAGAAGGAAGCTGGTAATATCGACAGGGGAGTTGAAGGAAGCTGGTAATATCGACAGGGGAGTTGAAGGAAGCTGGTAATATCGACAGGGGAGTTGAAGGAAGCTTGTAATATCGTCACGGGAGTAGAAGGAAGCTGGTAATATCGTCACGGGAGTAGAAGGAAGCTGGTAATATCGTTACGGGAGTAGAAGGAAGGTGGTAATATCGACACGGGAGTAGAAGGAAACTGGTAATATTGACACAGGAGTAGAAGGAAGCTAGTAATATCGACACGGGAGTAGAAGGAAGCTGGTAATATCGTTATGGGTGTAGAAGGAAGTTGGTAATATTGGCAGAGGAGTAGAAGGAAGCTGGTAATATCGTTATGGGTGTAGAAGGAAGTTGGTATTATCGACACTGGAGTAGAAGGAAGCTGGTAATATCGACATGGGAGTAGAAGGAAACTGGTAATATTGACACAGGAGTAGAAGGAAGCTAGTAATATCGACACGGAAGTAGAAGGAAACTGGTAATATCGACAAGGGAGTAGAAGGAAACTGGTAATATCGACAAGGGAGTAGAAGGAAACTGGTAATATTGACACAGGAGTAGAAGGAAGCTGGTAATATCGACAAGGGAGTAGAAGGAAACTGGTAATATCGACAAGGGAGTAGAAGGAAACTGGTAATATTGACACAGGAGTAGAAGGAAGCTAGTAATATCGACACGGGAGTAGAAGGAAGCTGGTAATATCGACAAGGGAGTAGAAGGAAACTGGTAATATCGACAAGGGAGTAGAAGGAAACTGGTAATATTGACACAGGAGTAGAAGGAAGCTGGTAATATCGACAAGGGAGTAGAAGGAAACTGGTAATATCGACAAGGGAGTAGAAGGAAACTGGTAATATTGACACAGGAGTAGAAGGAAGCAAGTAATATCGACACGAGAGTAGATGGAAGCTGGTAATATCGACACAGGAGTAGATGGAAGCTGGTAATATCGACACGGGAGTAGAAGGAAGCTGGTAATATCAACATGGGAGTAGAATGAAGCTGGTACTATTGACATGGGAGTATAAGGAAGCTAGTAATATCAACACGGGAGTAGAAGGACGCTGGTAATATCGACGGGGGAGTAGAAGAAAGCTGGTAATATCGACAGGGGAGTAGAAGGAAGCTGGTAATATCGTTACAGGAGTAGAAGGAAGTTGGTAATATTGGCAAAGGAGTAGAAGGAAGCTGGCAATATCGACACGGGAGTAGAAGGAAGCTGGTAATATCCACACGGGAATGGAAGTGTAGACAGCCTGTACCGTCTGCACAGACAGCCCATGCTGTCTGCCAGCTTAGTTCATATTTCGCGCCACTCAGATGCTGCCCTCTGTAGCCAGGCCTCTTGGTGGGCACGCCAGCCTGCCTGCCCTTGCCTCCTAACTCACACAGCGGCCTAGCAGCAAGACACAAGTACTCCCAGCTCTCTCTCGTGGGATGGCCCTCCCGGGCCTTGGGCTCAAACACACAAGCCTATGTACCCACCACGAGTTAACAATAAAGTAAGAAGCCTCCGAAGTTTATCATTAACCACCCGCTTACAGCCTACCAAATAATCCCATTAAACAGAAGGAAGGTGGTAATATCAACACGGGAGTTGAAGGAAGCTGATAATATCGACAAGGGAGTAGAAGGAAACTGGTAATATCAAAATGGAAGTGGAAGGAAGCTGGTAATATCGACACAGGAGTGGAAGGAAGCTGGTAATGTCGACACAGGAGTAGAAAGAAGCTTGGAATATTGACAAAGGAGCAGAGGGAAGCTGGTAATATAGACATAAGAGTAGAAGAAAACTGGTAATATTGACACTGGAGTAGAAGGAAGCTAGTAATATCGACACAGGAGTAGAAGGAAGCTGGTAATATCGACACGGGAGTAGAAGGAAGGTGTTAATATCGACACTGGAGTAGAAAGAAGCTGGTAATATCGACAAGTGAGCAGAAGGAAACTGGTAATATCAACACGGAAGTGGAAGGATGCTGGTATTATCGACAAGTGAGTACAGGGAAACTGGTAATATCGACACAGGAGTAGAAGGAAGCTGGTAATATCGACACGGGAGTAGATGGAAGCTGGTAATATCGACACAGGAGTAGATGGAAGCTGGTAATATCGACACGGGAGTAGATGGAAGCTGGTAATATCGACAAGGGAGTAGAAGGAAGCTGGTAATATCGACACGGGAGTAAAAGGAAGGTGGTAATATCAACACGGGAGTAGAAGGAAGGTGGTAATATCAACGCGGGAGTAGAAGGAAGCTGGTAATATCAACACGGGAGTAGAAGGAAGCTGGTAATATCTACACTGGAGTAGAAGGAAGCTGGTAATATCAACACGGGAGTAGAAGGAAGCTGGTAATATCTACACTGGAGTAGAAGGAAGCTGGTAATATCAACACATGAGTAGAAGGACGCTGGTATTATCGACAGGGGAGTAGAAGGAAGCTGGTAATATAGACACGGGAGTAGAAGGAAGCAGGTAATATCGACAGGGGAGTAGAAGGAAGTTGGTAATATTGGCAAAGGAGTAGAAGGAAGCTGGTAATATCGACACGGGAGTAGAAGGAAGCTGGTAATATCGACACTGGAATGGAAGGAAGGTGGTAATATTGACAAGGGAGTAGAAGAAAACTGGTAATATCAACACGGAAGTGGAAGGAAGCTGGTAATATCGACAAGGGAGTAGAAGGAAGCTGGTAATATCGATACGGGAGTAGAAAGAATCTTGGAATATTGACAAAGGAGTAGAGGGAAGCTGGTAATATCGACACAAGAGTAGAAGAAAACTGGTAATATCGAAACGGGAGTAGAAGGAAGCTGGTAATATCGACACAAGAGTAGAAGAAAACTGGTAATATCGACACGGGAGTAGAAGGAAGCTGGTAATATCGACACGGGAGTAGAAGGAAGCTGGTAATATCGACACGGGAGTAGAAGGAAGCTGGTAATATCGACACGGGAGTAGAAGGAAGCTGGTAATATCGACACGGGAGTAGAAGGAAACTGGTAATATCAACACGGAAGTGGAAGGATGCTGGTATTATCGACAAGTGAGTACAGGGAAACTGGTAATATCGACACAGGATTAGAAGGAAGCCGGTAATATCGACACGGGAGTAGATGGAAGCTGGTAATATCGACACAGGAGTAGATGGAAGCTGGTAATATCGACACGGGAGTAGATGGAAGCTGGTAATATCGACAAGGGAGTAGAAGGAAGTTGGTAATATCGACACGGGAGTAAAAGGAAGGTGGTAATATCAACACGGGAGTAGAAGGAAGGTGGTAATATCAACGCGGGAGTAGAAGGAAGCTGGTAATATCAACACGGGAGTAGAAGGAAGCTGGTAATATCTACACTTTAGCAGAAGGAAGCTGGTAATATCAACACGGGAGTAGAAGGAAGCTGGTAATATCTACACTGGAGTAGAAGGAAGCTGGTAATATCAACACATGAGTAGAAGGACGCTGGTATTATCGACAGGGGAGTAGAAGGAAGCTGGTAATATCGACACGGGAGTAGAAGGAAGCTGGTAATATCGACAGGGGAGTAGAAGGAAGTTGGTAATATTGGCAAAGGAGTAGAAGGAAGCTGGTAATATCGACACGGGAGTAGAAGGAAGCTGGTAATATCGACACTGGAATGGAAGGAAGGTGGTAATATTGACAAGGGAGTAGAAGAAAACTGGTAATATCAACACGGAAGTGGAAGGAAGCTGGTAATATCGACAAGGGAGTAGAAGGAAGCTGGTAATATCGATACGGGAGTAGAAAGAATCTTGGAATATTGACAAAGGAGTAGAGGGAAGCTGGTAATATCGACACAAGAGTAGAAGAAAACTGGTAATATCGAAAAGGGAGTAGAAGGAAGCTGGTAATGTCGTCACTGGAGTAGAAGGAAGCTGGCAATATTGACACGGGAGTAGAAGGAAGCTGGTAATATCGACACGGGAGTAGAAGGAAGCTGGTAATATCGACACGGGAGTAGAAGGAAGCTGGTAATATCGACACGGGAGTAGAAGGAAGTTGGTAATATCGACACGAGTAGAAGGAAACTGGTAATATCGACACGGGAGTAGAAGGAAGCTGGTAATATTTACACGGGAGTAGAAGGAAGCTGGTAATATTTACACGGGAGTAGAGCGACGCTGGTAATATCGACACGAGTAGAAGGAAACTGGTAATATCGACACGGGAGTAGAAGGAAGCTGGTAATATTTACACGGGAGTAGAAGGAAGCTGGTAATATCGACACGGGAGTAGAAGGAAGCTGGTAATATCGTCACGGGAGTAGAAGGAAGGTGGTAATATCGACACGAGTAGAAGGAAACTGGTAATATCGACACGGGAGTAGAAGGAAGCTGGTAATATCGACACGAGTAGAAGGAAACTGGTAATATCGACACGGGAGTAGAAGGAAGCTGGTAATATTGAAACGGGAGTAGAAGGAAGCTGGTATTATCGACAAGTGAGTAGAAGGAAGCTGGTAATATCGACACAAGAGTAGAAGAAAACTGGTAATATCGTCACGGGAGTAGAAGGAAGCTGGCAATATCGACACGGGAGTAGATGGAAGCTGGTAATATTTACACGGGAGTAGAAGTACGCTGGTAATAGCGACAGTGTAAACACTGTGTCTAATTTGATCGCTGTTTGTCGATTTACGATGAGGAACTTATGACAGGAGACATGTCAGTGAACCGAAGCCATATGTTTAAAAATAAGTTCAACAATAAGTTTAACAATGCGTTCAACAATAGATTCAATTGTAGCCTCAGCAATATGGCTACAAGGAGGACTATCAATGAAGCTACCAACAGAATTTACAGAAGTGCTAATAGAAGGATTTTCAGTAGAGCTACAGGAGGGCTACTAATAGAGCTGTTGTAGCTCTACTACAGTAAAGGCTAGCACTAAAGCTAGGTGAATCGTTATCAGGAGAGCTACAAGGCTACAAGTAGACCTGCCAGCAAGGCAACAGATAGGGATACCAAGAAAGCTTTCCATAGGGCTACAAGTAAATCTACCAGTAGGGCTACCAACACGGCTACCACGCGATCTACCAGCAGGGGTACCAAGAGAGGTACCAGTAGGGCTACCAGCATGGTTACCAATAGAGCTACCAGCAGGGCTATCTGTCGTGGCAGCAGGACTGCCACGAGAGGTGCCAGTAGGACTACCAACAGGACTATTAAAAGAGCTACTTGTAGGACAACCAGGAAGGTATTACTAGGCCTGCCAGTAGGGCTTTTAGTTGGGCTACTAGCAGGGTTGCTCATAGAGCTACCAATAGGGTAGGGTTTTTCTAAGAATATATACACTCAGTGCATGTATATACCCCTCGATGTATATACTGGAGCAGCAGCAGCACCACGAGGCGTGACATAACGACGACACAACAGCTATGTCTGACACTAGTGCTGATGCACTGTCATTGTCCTGTGACCCGAGTACCTCACCTCACACCTCCACGATAAGAAGAAGAAAACAAAGAAGAAGAAGAAGAAGAAGAAGAAGAAGAAGAAGGAGAAGGAGAAGAAGAAGAAGAAGAAGAAGAAGAAGAAGAAGAAGAAGAAGAAGAAGAAGAAGAAGAAGAAGAAGAAGAAGAAAAAAAAAAGGAGAAAAAGAAGAAGAAAAAGAAGAAGAAAAAGAAGAAAAAGAAGAAGAAAAAGAAAAAGAAGATGAAGAAGAAGAAGAAGAAGAAGAAGAAGAAGAAGAAGAAGAAGAAGAAGAAGAAGAAGAAGAAGAAGAAGAAGAAGAAGAAGGAAAAGAAGAAGAAGAAGAAGAAGAAGAAGAAGAAGAAGAAGAAAAAGAAGAAGAAAAAGAAGAAGAAGAAGAAGAAGAAGAAGAAGAAGAAGAAGAAGAAGAAGAAGAAAATGGATTTGACGAAAGAAAAGAAAATGAGGAAAATATTAATTTTGGTTGAAATTAATGATGAAGAGAGTAGCTTGGTAGCGACCCTTGGAGCGTCAACCATGTTGGTAGGACGGGGATGGGAGTCTGTACGGAGAAAATGGAAAAATGGAGTCTTCTTTGTTGGAAATGGGGTCTGGATGAGGAAGTCTTCTTGAAAGGAAATGGGATTCAAGAACTGGGTTCAAGAGAGCCATCAAGAAAGTAAATGCAGACGTCTAAATGATAGAAATGGAATTAAAAGTCTTCCTCTTAAGAAATGAGCGGTCTATGACGAGAAAGGATAAAAGAATTGTGTGGAGTAAATAGGTAATCTGTTGTGGGAAATTGATAGTACTGGTGAGAGCAAATGGGTAGTCTAGAGTAAGAAAGTGTATGTATGGAGTGAGGAATACGGGGTTTGATGAGGAAAATCGTGGTGGGAATGGGTGAGGGGAAGGAGAGTGGAGGTGATGACCACTCGCTGGGACTACCAAGTCAGTCTGGTTTAATCCCTCCTAGAGAGACGTGGGTGCCTAACACACTCACTCAATCCTTGTTTCTCCTAGAGTGTCTAGATTATTTGATTAATACGAGGCTCTAATTCTGTGTGGACATCCTTCACGGCAAGGTTCAATAACAGTCGAGTTAAGGGCACTAAACAAGCAGTTAAATCAAGGGCCTCTAGTACATAGATTAGTACCTGCTATCCCAGGAACCTAGAAGGCAGGGGTACGAATAAACTTACTAGAACGATGACATCTTGGACGCTCAACGCCCAGAAACTCGTAAGTACTAGATATATTTAATCATGATCCGGGTTATCATGGTCCCCTCTGCCCGGTCTCAGACCAGACTTCCTGTCCGGTCTCAGACCAGACTTCCTGTCCGGTCTCAGACCAGACTTCCTGTCTGGTCTAAGACCAGACTTCCTGATGGATATCAAAGGTCTATACCTCCAGAATACTAGATTAATCAAAATTCCTTACCCCTGGATTACAATTACGTATATCAAAGAAATTTCGCCTGATTACAAAAAAAAATATATATTTAGTAAATTACCCATATTAAAATATTATAAATCTAATGTATTTTCCTAGATAACGACAAATATTTGATTTTCCCGTATTACATTCTCAGAATTATTCTGATTCACCTTTCAGATTTCAACTTAATCGATTTATCTGCTAAATATCTTGAGATTTTTTCTTTCCGATTTTTCCATTATATAAGAGGAATTTTTCCCACTTGTATTTACAGAGCGGAAGTGACTCCTCTGTGATGGTTGTGAGTGCCGGAGATCAGATCACATACTCGTGGCACAAGGTCAACGTCTACTCCACCCCGGATGCTGGTACCAGCTCTGGCATCTTCAGGAGGAGGCAGCAGGAGACGGCTAGAGAGAAACACATTCTGAAAGATGGTAGGGTCGAGAGACGTGTTTGTAAATTATGTTTCCACCTGGATTTACGGAGTATGGAGTTTTTTTTTTTTTATGTCTCTCTTCATTTACATTGTTATATTTACAGATTAACTCTTCTTATTCTACCTCAGCACATTTATTCTTGAATTTCTAGGGTTAGGAACTGTTTTATTCTTCGATTTGCATGCAATTTTGGGATTTACACTGTAGAGCTGTATATACAGTGATACATGTTTCTCATTGTATATATATACATTGAGAGATAAACACCTCTCGTTGTATACACACTGAGAATCTCCTCTCGGTGAATATACACCGATGTGTTTAAACAAAGGTGTATACACCGAGAGGTGTATATTCACCTCTTGATAAATATTCACTGAGATACACACTATTCGTTATCCTTATATTAAGTAGTAGATGAGTAAAACACTTGTGCGACAACTTGTTATATTTATTACGAAGATGCATCGCCCGCTCGTCAGGCGTCTTCAGTGGAAACTTAAAGGTGACTTAAATTAGTGGGCCCCACCTCCTGTGACCCCCACTCCCAATGCTACTCTGCACTTCCAACTCATGCTTCAGTTTAAGTCACCTACATGAGACAGCAAATACCTAGGGAGATACTAGTAGGTTGGTAGACAGCAAGCACCCAGGGAGGTACTAGTAGGATGGTAGACAGCAACCACACAGGGAGGTACTAGCAGATTGATAAACAACAATCCAGGGAGGTACTAGTAGGTTGGTAGTTAGAAGCCACTCAGGGAGGTATTAGTAGGCTTGAAGAGAGCAAATACCCTGGGAGGATGGTAGACAACAACTACCCTTGGAGGTACTAGTTGATTGGTAGACAGCAACTACCCTTGGAGGTACTAGTAGATTGGTAGACAGCAACCAAACAGGGAGATGCTAGTAGGTTGGTACACAGCTACCACTCAAAGAAGTACTAGTAGGTTGGTAGACAGCAACCACCCAAGGAGGTATTAGTAGATTAGTAGGGAGCAACCACCCAGGGAGGTAATAAGTAGGTTGGAAGAGAGCAACCACCCAGGGAAGTATTAGTAGGCTGGTGGAAAGCAATGGCCCAGGGAGATACTAGTAGTCTGATAGGCAGCAACCACCCTGGGAGGTACTGGAAGGTTGGTAGACAGTAACCACCCAGGGAGGTATTAGCAGGTTGGTAGACAGCAACCACCCAGGGGAGTACTAGTAGGCTGGTAGACAGCAACCACCCAGGGGAGTACTAGTAGGCTGGTAGACAGCAACCACCCATGAAGGTACTTGAATGGTTGGTAGGCAGCAACCACCCTGGGAGTTACTAGCAGGTTGTTAGACAGGAACTACCGAGGAAGGTACTAGTAGGTTGGTAGATAGCAACAACCCAGGGAGCTAATACTAGGTTAGTAGGTAGTACTAGTAGGTAGGTAGACAGCAACTACCCAAACACGTACTGGTAGAGTGGTAGAGAGCAACCATTCAGGGAGGTACTAGTTGGTTGGTAGACAGCAACCACCCAGGGAGGTACTAACAATCTGGTAGACATCAGCCATCCTCGGAGGTACTACTAGGCTGATAGAGAGCATCCACCCAAGGAGGTACTAGTACATTGGGAGACAGCAAATACCTAGTGAGGTACTAGTAGGTTGGTAGACAGCAACCACACAATTATGTACTAGTACGTTGGTAGACAACAACCCAGGGAGGTAGTAGTAGGTTGGTAGTTAGAAGCCACTCAGGGAGGTACTAGTAGGCTTGTAGACAGCAAATACCCTGGGAGGTACTAGTAGGATGATGCACATCAACCACCCAGGGAGATACTAGTAGGTTGGTAGACAGCAACTACCCTTGGAGGAACTAGTAGATTGGTAGACAGCAACCAAACAGGGAGGTACTAGTAGGTTGGGACACAGCTACCACTCAGAGAGGAACTAGTAGGCTGGTAGACAGCAACCACTCAAGGAGGTACTAGTAGATTAGTAGACAGCAACAACCCAGAAAGGTAAAAGTAGGTTGGTAGAGAGCAACCACCCAGGAAGGTACTAGTAGGTTGGTATGCAGCAACCACCCAGTGAGGTATTAGTACGGTTGTAGACATCAACCACCCAGAGAGGTACTAGTAGACTGGTAAACACCGAAAACCAACCAGGGACGTACTAGCAAGTTGGTAGATAGCAACCACCCACGCAGTTACTAGTAGGTTGGCAGACAAAAACCCATGGAGGTACTAGTAGGTCGGTAGACATTAACCACCAAGGGAGGTACTAGTTGGTTGGTAGACCGCAACCTCACAGGGAGGTACTTGTAGGCTGGTAGACAGGGACCAACCAGGGAGGTGCTAGTAAGTTGATCGACTCCAAAAACCCTGGGAGGCACTAGTAGGCCGGTAGACAGCAACCACACAAGGAGGTACTAGTAGGCTGGTAGACAGCAGCCACCCAGAGAGGTACTGTTAGGTTATTAGACACCAACCACCCATGGAGGTACTAGCAGGCTGGTAGACTGCAACCACCCAGGGAGGCACTAGTAGTTTGGTAGAGAGCAACCACACAGGGAAGTACTAGCAGGTTCATAGACAGAAACCTCACAGGAACGTACTAGCTGGTTGGTAGAGGGCAACCACCAAGGCAGGTTCTAGTAGGTTGGTAGACAGCAAACCGGGGAGGAACTAGTAGGTTGTTAAATAGGAACCAACCAGGGAGATATTGGTAATAGTTTAGACAGCAGCTTCCCTCGGAGGTACTAGTAGGTTGGCAGACAGAACCCACCCTGATAGGTACTAGTAGGTTGGAAGACAGCAACTTCCCAGGGAAATACTAGTAATCTGTTAGAGAGCAACCACCCAAGGAGGTACATGTAGGTTGAAAGACAGCAACCACCCAGAGAGGTACTAGGAAGTTGGTAGGCAACAACCACCAAAGGAGGTACTAGTACGTTAGTACACATCAACCACGCAGGGAGGTACAAGTGCTTTGGTAGACAGCAACTACCCAGGGAGGTACTAGTAGGTTGGTAGACAGCATCCACCCTGAAAGGTACTAGTAGGTTTTAAGACAGCAACCAACCAGGGAGGTACTAGTAGGTTGGTAGACAGCAAACACCCACTGAGGTACTAGTAGATTGGTACACAGCAACTATCCAGGGAGGTACTAGTAGCTTGGTAGAGAGCAACGACCCAGAGAGGTACTAGTAGCTTGGTAGAGAGCAACGACCCAGAGAGGTACTAGTAGGCATGAAGACACCAAACACCCTTGCAGGTACTAGTATGCCAGTAGACAGCAACTACCCAGGGAACTACTAGTAGGTTGGTAGACAGCAGCTACCCAGGGAGGTAGTAGTAGGTCATTACAGAGCAACCACCCAGTGAGGTACTAATAGGGTGGTAGACAGCAACTACCTAGGGAGGTACTAGTATGTTGGTAGGTAGCAATCACCCAGGAAGGTACTAGTATGCTTGTAGCGAGCAACCACTTTATAGGGGTTCTTAAATGGAGATATCGAGGGTTGAAGGTAGACACACTTGTTGGATGGTAACGATATATTGTCAGACTGTGATGATGGGAGATGGAGCCCAGCCTTGCCTTGTCCTAGCCTGTGTCAAATGCCGACTGAGGAGGAGGCAGAGGTACGAACGTACACATGCGCATCCCGTGACGTCACACAAACAGTCACAGGCCTAGGGATCTCCTATCTAAAGCACATGGATAATACTGATATGCTATACAACACAGGGATCAGCAACTATGCTGACAGCTCGGTCATGTTACGTATGTTGTCTCGACATACACTACTATCTATAGGCTGAACAGGCAGGTGGTTCTGGGCTGATTCTATACAATAACAAATTCATATATAACTTAGAACTAATGGATGGTATCATACTGGATGTTAACAAAATGAGTTTTGCGTAATGGGTGTAACGTAATCACTTTTAACGTAATGATTTTTAACGTAATGCATTACAAACTATAAGAACAAATCATTGTACAATATGGATGGAATTGATCGAATGATCTGTATTCATGCACTCTACGGACTCTGAGGAAGAATAAATATATATATACAAGGTGAAATTAACAGCAAAGGTATCTGGTGCACTCAGACTATTACTGTCAAATTCTCAGAATATGGAGGGAACGTGAATGCGAAAAAAAATAAAAAAAAATTCTGAAAAACTAATCAGTAAATAACAAAAACAGTTGACAATTTACTTCATCTCGGACATCTAGTTATACAGACTATGTACATTTAAACCCAATTCTGCGAGGGTGAGGTTTACATATGCAGAATGGTTATCATCTCTGGGAGGATCGAATTCCTCTGCAATGGCTAACACATGCCTTGACTGAGGGAGATCTGAACGAGTATCTACAAAAGATACTTGTGGGTTTCTCATTACTTGTTGAGTACGCGAAGAGTAACGACATTCAGGTTGATTATCTGACTGCGTATTTGAGGTAGAGGGTGCAGAGTCAAGAGGATTTTCAGCATCTGTCACATTAGTCTGGGTAGCAATATCATAAACATCGCATACTAATCTCATATGATCTAAATGCGATTCTTTGTACTTACCAGTACTAATTTCTCTAACCTTATACTTATTACCAGAGATATGTTCTACAACTCGATAAGGTTCGACAAACTTTTGATCGAGCTTAGGCATTGTGGATGTTTTGTTGAAATTTGTCAGCATTACTCTCGAACCTACTTTGACTTTTGATGGCTTAGCACGGCTATTAGTTACTCTAGTAAATTCTGCTGTTGATTTATGAAGTGTTTCACGGATTCTTCTAAAAACACTCTGAGCCATGCTTGTATGAGTTGCTACGAAATCATCAGGGTTGTAATTGGGTTTACACCATACAATGCATAATGTGGAGTATCACCTATGGAAGCATTGTAAGCAGAATTTATGGGACATTGAACATCTGGTATAACTTCATCCCAAGTTTCACTATTGGGGTTGATAGTGGCTCCCAAGACATCAAGTACTTTCTTATTGGTTCGTTCAGCTAACCCACTGCTGGCAGGATGATGAGGAACAATGGTGGATTTAGAGATCTTGTAAAAAGTACACAAATTTTCAAGAATCTCATTACAGAATTCACCACCATTATCTCTTGCTAAGGACTTAGGGGTGGTATGCCTGCAGATAATGCATTCTTTAAACACTTTAGCTACTGTCTCAGTAGCCTTATCTGCAATAGGAACTAACTCACAATATCTGGTGAAATGGTCTACCATAACACACAGATGTTTGTTGCCTTGGAGGGAACATTTCAAATTGGTTAACAAATCAAGGGCAACTCTTTCCGAAGGTTTGCTAGTGGTTGGGTACACTTGGATTGGATTAGGATCATTGACATTTCCTTTATGTTGCATACAAACACAACATTTCTTAACATACTCGGAAATGTCAGTTGCCATACATGGCCAAAAGTACTTCATTCTGGCTTGTTTCACAGAACGATCCATACCAGGGTGTGCAACACCTGGTGCATCGTGAACTAGCTGTAGAGCTACATTCACTAGTGACTGTGGAATTATTAACTGGTAAACTCTTCTACTTGGAGTACCTAACTTGGCTGTTCGATACAGTAATTCTTGGCTCATTACAAAGTCACTGATTGGTGCTGGTGGCTTCACAGTAAGAATAAGATCTTCCTGGAGCAGGAATCAAATCACACCAGACCACATGGGATCTGTTCTTTGGGCATTCTTTACATCCTCTGCAGTAAATGGAGGATCTGCAGTAACTACACTAACTTGTTGCAATACAGCATCTGAGACTACATTTGACTTGCCAGGTAAATGTTCAAAAGTGGGATTGAACTCTTGGATAGTCAAGGTCCATCTGGCTAACCTTCCAGTAGGTTGTTTGTTCTGGAATAAAGGTATCAGTGGTGCATGGTCTGTCAAGACATGAACAGGGTACTGGTAAATAATGTCTCGGAAGTGCTTCAAAGACCATACTATTGCTAAAGCTTCTTGCTCCGTTACTGTATAATTACGTTCAGCCTTCGTAAGGACTCGGCTAGCAAATGCAACTGCGTTGTACTTGCTATCAGTCTTCTGAGCTAGTATGGCACCTATGCCAATTGAACTAGCATCAGTTGTTAGATAGAAAGGCTTAGAAAAATCTGGGAATTTCAAAATGGGAGTGGACGTTAGCTTTTCTTTTAGTGTCTGGAATGCTCTTTCTTGATGGAAGGTCCAGACAAAAGGAGCATCTTTCTTAAGCAATTCAGTTAGAGGAGCTGTTATTGAAGAAAAATTAGCAATGAAAGATCTGTAGAAACCTGCTAGACCCACAAAGGATCTTACAGCATCAGCAGTTTTGGGGGATGAAAAATTTAATACTGCCGTTACTTTACTTTGATCAGTTGTAACCCCTCTATGAGTGACTACGTGAGCAAGAAACTTAATTTCTGATCTGAAAAATTGACATTTAGACAGTTTGATCTTTAAATTGGCTTCTTCAAGCTTACCAAGTACCATATCAAGTCTTTTCAGGTGTGTATCCACATCTTCGGACATGACGATTACGTTATCTAAGTACACCACAAGTGCTTTACCTATAAGACCTCTAAAGATATTGGTCATCAGTCTCGAGAATGTGATAGGAGAGGATCGTAATCCAAAAGCCATTAGAAGGAAGTGATAATGACCTGTGGGAGTAGAGAATGCGGTTAACTCTTGGCTGTCCTCGTGAAGAGGGACTTGCCAAAACCCTTGTAACAAGTCCAGGGTCGAGAAGACTTTGTTATCTCCGATGTTACGTAAAAGATCACCCAGTACAGGAAGTGGGAAGTGATCTGGAATAATTTTCGCATTTAACTTCCTAAAGTCAATCACCAGGCAGCAAGTACCATCCTTCTTAGGCACTAGGATCAAGGGCGCATTCCAGGGTGAATTACTAGGTGCAATAACTCCATCATCGAGCATTTGATTGATCAATTCCTCTGCGACAGCAACTTGGGAATGAGGCATTCTGTACGCAGATATATAGATAGGTCTAGTACCAGGTTCAAGTGGAATACGATGGGACAATAAGTTCGTTATACCCATCTTCTCACCTGGTAAGGCAATGGCTTTACGACGTTTGTTTAACAGAGTCAACAAACGCTTGTCTTCGTCTGGGAAGTCAGTGGGAGCTAAGTCTTTCTCCTCAGCTGGTGGAATTGATTGATCCAGTGGAGTGGATGAGGTCTCAACTGTTGAAATAGCACCGACCCACTGGTCAGGTGGCACGTCATCCTGTACTTGAACAGGGTAAGGATAGTGAACCAGGTCAACAAGATTGGTATTTGCTCTGAGACGAACACTGTGACCCGACGTGTTAGCAAGGAATAAATGGATCTTACTGTCTCTTACAACGTGTAAGGAAGGTTCAACAAATAAACCCTTGACCTTGCAGGAATCACTGTCAACTAGGACGTTATCACCATCTGGAACACTAGGAACAACACCAGACACTCTAGTGAGAGCACTAGGTTGGTAGATAGCAATCCCCCAGGGAGGTACTAGTAGGTTGGTAGACAACAACCCAGGGAGGTACTAGTAGGTTGGTAAATAGCAAACACCCAGGGAGGTACTAGCAGGATGGTAGACAGCAACTTCCCTTGGAGGTACTAGTAGGTTGGTAGACAGCAACCACCCTGGAAGGTACTAGTTGATTGGTAAACAGAAACTTCCTAGGGAGGTAATAGTAGTTTGATAGACACCAGCCTCCCAGAGAGGTACTAGTAGGTTAGTAGACAGCAACCACCCAAGAAGGTACAAGTAGGTTGGTAGACAGCAACCTCCCTGGGAGGTACTAGTAGGTTGGTAGACACAAACCTCCCTGGGAGGTACTAGTAGGTTGGAATACAGCAACCACCCACCGAGATACCAGTAGGTTGGTAGACAGCAACCACCAAGATAGGTACTAGTAGGTTGGTAGACAGCAATAACCTAGGCACGTACTAGTAGGTTGGTAGACAGCATCCACCCAGAGAGGTACTGGTAGGATGGTAGACAGCAACCAGGTTAGGATTCAGCAAATACCTAGGGAATTACTAGTAGGTTGGTAGACAACGACCACCCATGGAGGAACTAGTAGGTTAGTAGACACCAACCACCCTGAGAGGTACTAGTAGGCAAGTAGACAACAACCATCCAGGGAGGTACTAGTAGTTTGGAAGGCAGCAACTTTTTAGGGAGGTACTAGTTGGTTGGTAGACAGCAACCACCCATTGAGGTACTAGTAGGTGGGTAGACAGCAACCACCCAGGGTGGTACTAGCCGGTTGGTAGACAGCAACTACCCAGGGAGGTACTAGTAGGTTGTAGACAGCAACCACCCTGGGAGGTACTACTAGGTTAATAGACAGCAACCACTCAGGGAGGTACTAGCAGTTTTGCAAACAACAACTCCCCATGGAGGTACTGAACATTAAAATGGTATAAAATACCGACAGGTTGTTAGGTAAGACATATGCAACAGTTAGGTATCTTTATTTCGAAACGTTTCGCCTACACAGTAGGCTTCTTCAGTCGAGTACAGAAAAGTTGATAGAAGCAGAAGAGACTTGAAGACGATGTAATCAGTCCATCACCCTTGAAGTTTTGAGGTGGTCAGTCCCTCAGTCTGGAGAAGAGTATTGTTCCATAGTCTGAAACAATATGGAGTTGAAGTGACAGGATGGAGCCTTATATACCGCCAGGAGATGAGATGTAGGCTACTAGCAGAGGTAAGAATGCAGACGTTGGGAGGTCAGGTCCCTCTCAGATCCAGCCATTCTTACTAGTAGAAGTTGACAAAGTTGATTTCAGGTCTGTACCAAGTTACCCTTGTGTTGCAGTGTCTGACAGAGTGATCATTAAAATGGTATAAAATACCGACAGGTTGTTAGGCAAGACACATATGCAACAGTTAGGCATCTTTATTTCGAAACGTTTCACCTACACAGTAGGTTTCTTCAGTCGAGTACAGAAAAGTTCATAGAAGCATAAGAGATTTGAAGACGATGTAATCAGTCCATCACCCTTGAAGTTTTGAGGTGGCCAGTTCTTTGGGTGGCATGTATAGTGTTTAGAAAACTGACATACTGATAGCTCTCTTCGTTACCCCAGTCAACAGATGATAAGTGTTCTCTAAGCCCATTGTAATCTGCTAAGCGAAAATCTGGGACTGTTACTGAGTTATCCCTACTATCATACTTCCATTTTATGCTAAAGGTAATTGATTTGTGATCGCTTGTGCCGAGTTCCTCTGTAATTTCTGAATTATTAACAAGGGTTTCCTTGTTTGCCAGAACCAATCAAGAAAGTTATTTCCTCTTGTAAGTTCTGTCACAAACTGCTTCAAAAAGCATTCCTGAACTACTTCTAAGAAGTCATTTGATTCTAAATTCCCAGTCAAGAAATTCCAATCAATGTAACTAAAGTTAAAGTCCCCTAGAATTACTACATTATCGTGCCTTGTGGCCTTAACAATTTCCTCCCACAGTAATTTGCTTTGGTCCCTATCTAAGTTTGGGGGACGGTATATCACTCCTAGAATCAATTTTTCATGCCCCTCTGAAAATTCTGTCCAGACAGACTCTGTATGTGTTACTTCGGATTTAATTCCCGTTTTTATGCAACAGTTCAAGTGATCTCGGACATACAGTGCCACCCCACCCCCCTTTCCGATACTTCTATCTACTTAGAACAATTTAAAATGCTGAATGGGACATTCTGCAGGCATGTCCCGACTTTTGGAATTAAACCACATCTCAGTGATTCCAAATACTTCAATGTTACCTGCACTAGCAACTAATTTCAACTCGTCTATCTTATTCCTAGCTCTACGGCTATTAGCATAATATATTTTTTAAGACCTTCCTTTCTCTTTACTCTTCCTGCTCATTTCTGTTTTTCCACTAAACCTATTACTGTCCTTGTCACCTAGTGCCATTGGTTTTCCAATATCCACCTCATTCTGCCTATTATTAGTTTCCCTAGAACTCATTATATTACTACACTGGGATTTCACTGTATTCTCGCCAAAACCTATACCACTATCTATTCCTAGTTTAAAGACCTAACAGCTCCCTCCACTGCAGTTGCCAGTGCCCCCTCCCTCGACCTAGATAACTGAACCCCATCCCTAGCATACATGTCATTTCTGCCATAGAATAAATCAGAGTTGTCAATGAATGTTACCGCATTTTCCTTACATTATTTGTCTAGCCAGCAATTGACACCAATTGCTCTGGACAACCATTCATTTCCAACTCATCTCCTTGGCAAAATACCACATATGACAGGGTTCCCACCCTTCCTCCTACTTACCTCTATTGCTGACCTATACCTGCTAATCAGGGCCTCACTCCTACATCTGCCAACATCGTTGCCTCCCTCACTGAGGCAGATAATAGGATTGCTCCCATTACCTTTCGTGATGTCGTCCAGATGGCTAACAATATCCCCCATCCCCTCCCCAGGAAAACATACCCTCTGCCTCCTCTGCCTGTCCCTAAGAGAAATGGCCTTATCCACAAACTTAAACTGACTGTCTCCAACTAAAACAATGTTCTTACCTTCACTTGTGGAATTCGACATGACGTTCTCCATGGTCTTCATTGGGGCTTCAAGGGATGTCTCACTCACGTCTGCCCATTCCTCCATGTTGCTTGTTGTGGCGTTCCCAGTAGGCAGCCCACATTCTTCAGGTAGCACCGAAAATGGGTTGGAAGTTTCCACAGTAGTCTTCTGGTTCTTCGTTGTTTCTGCCTCTCCAGCAATCTTCTTCATCCTCAGCTTGGTTCCATGTTGTGCAGCCACTGACCAGGTTCCCCTCTTAACCTGAGGACTCACAACAGGATTACTACGAATCCTCTTGTTCTACGTTAATCGTCGTATCTCTAGCTTAGCAACCCTAAGCTCCTCTTTTAGCTGCTTGTAGAGTTGCACAAGAGAGGACATCCTGGTTCAGAATCACAGAGAGCACACAAACAAGTCTTCACAGAGCTAAGTACACGTCATCACTGAGCTTGGCAGACCACCCTGGGAGGTACTAATAGGTTGGTAGATCACCAAGGAAGGTACTAGTAGATTGGTAGACACCAGCCTCACTGGGAGGTACTAGTAGGTTGGTAGACAGCAACCACCCAGGGAGGCACTAGTAAGTTGGTATACGGCAACCACATTGGGTGATATTAGCAGGTTGATAGACAGCTACCACCCAGGGACGTACTAACTGGTTGGTAGACAGCAACCATCCACGGAGGTACAAGTAGGTTGGTAGATAGCAACCACCAGAGAGGTATTAGTAGGCTGGTAGACAGCAACTACGCTGGGAGGTACTAGTAGGTTGGTAGACAGCAACCACCCATGGAGGTACTAGAAGGTTGGTAGACAGCAACTCCCCAGGGAGGTACTAGTAGGCCAGTACACATCAACCACCCAGGGAGGTTCTAGTAGGCTGATAGACAGTAACTACCTAGGGAGGTACTAGTAGGTTGGTAGACAGCAACCACCCAGGGAGGCACTAGTTGGTTGGTAGATAGCAACCGCCCAGGGAGATACTAGTAGGCTGATAGACAGCAACCTCACTTGGAGGTACTAGTAGGTTGGTAGACAGCAACCACCCAGGGAGGTACTAGTGGGTTGGTAGACAGTAACCACCCAGGGAGGTACTATTAGGTTGGTAGACCACCCAGGAAAGTACTAATATGTTGGTAGATCTCACACGAAGGTATTAGTAGGCTGGTAGACACCAACCTTCCTGGGAGGTGCTAGTAGGTTGGTAGACAGCAACCACCCAGGAAGGTACTAGTAGATTGGTTGACAGCAACTACCCAAGGAGGTACTAGTAGGTTGGTAGACAGACACCACCCAGGGAGATACTAGTAGGTTGGTAGACAGCAATCACCAAGGGAGATACTAGTAGGTTGGTAGACAGCAACCACCAAGGGACGTACTAGTAAGTTGGTAGACACCAAACACCCTGGGAGGTACTAGTATGCCGGTACACAGCAACCACCCAGGGAAGTACTGGTAGGTTGGTAGACAACGACTACCCTCGGAGGTACTAGTAGGTTAGTAGACACCAGCCACCCTGGTAGGTACTAGTAGGGCGGTAGACAGCAACCACCCTGGGAGGTACTAGTAGGTTGGTAGACAGCAACCACCTGGGGAGGTACTAGTAGGTGGGTAGACAGCAACCACTCAGGTAGGTACTACTAGGTTAATAAACAGCAACCACCTAGAGAGATAGTAGTAGGTTGGTAGACAGCAACGACCCAGGGAGGTACTAGTTGGATGGTAGACAGCAACCACCCAGGGAGGTACTAGTAGACAACAACCATCCGGGGAGGTACTCTTGGGTAGACAGACCACCCAGGCGGTACTAATAGGTTGGTAGATCACACAGGAAGGTACTAGTAGGTTGGTAGACACCAGCCTCCCTGGGAGGTACCAGGAGGCTGGTAGACAGCAACCACCCAGGGAGGTACAGTAGGCTGGTAGACAGCAGCCACCCTGGGAAGTACTAGTAGGCTGGTAGACAGCAACCACCCTGGGAGGTACTAGTAGGGTGGTAGACAGCAACCACCCGGGGAGGTACTAGTAGGCTGGAAGAGAGCAACCACCCTGGGAGGTACTAGTAGGGTGGTAGACAGCAACCACCCTGGGAGGTACTAGTAGGCTGGTAGACAGCAACCACCCTGGGAGGTACTAGTAGGCTGGAAGAGAGCAACCACCCTGGGAGGTACTAGTAGGCTGGTAGACAGCAACCACCCTGGGAGGTACTAGTAGGCTGGTAGACAGCAACCACCCTGGGAGGTACTAGTAGGGTGGTAGACAGCAACCACCCTGGGAGGTACTAGTAGGCTGGAAGACAGCAACCACCCTGGGAGGTACTAGTAGGCTGGAAGACAGCAACCATCCTGGGAAGTACTAGTAGGCTGGTAGACAGCAACCACCCTGGGAGGTACTAGTAGGCTGGTAGACAGCAACCACCCTGGGAAGTACTAGTAGGCTGGTAGACAGCAACCATCCTGGGAAGTACTAGTAGGCTGGTAGACAGCAACCACCCTGGGAGGTACTACAGTCCTGCGAAGTGAGTGTGAAACGGATGCCTCTAATTCTTTTGGTTAATGTTAGGATTAATGGCCTCCTCTTTCTGTCTCATAATGACGCTGGATAACAGGTACATCTTGCTGCTTCTGCCAGCATTTAGGTCACATTACACACGCACACGCTTGTATACGCACCTGGGTTTTTCTCCCTTTTCCTTGTATTAGTAGTATAACATACTGAAAAGGTAAAGAAGATAGCTTTATTAATCTGGGATGTTTGAATGTGCTTGGACATAGTGCGGATTATTAGAAAGATATGACTGCCATTCTTATGACTGAAAAGACGTTGGATGTCATAGCTCTAAGCAAAACAAAGCTGATGGGAGGTAGGAGAATTTCAGTGGGGAGAAATAAATGGGATTTAATCATGAGTATCTGAGGGAGTTAGAGCTAAGTAAGGGGTAGCAGTAATGTTGAAGGATCAGTTACGGAAGGAGAGGAGGGAATATAAATGTGTCAGTTCAAGTATTATGTGTATTAAAATAAGGGTCGGATGCTAAAAGTGGGTCATAATAAGCATGTATGCACTGGGAGAAAAGTGGAGTGTAGAAGAGAGATAGAGATTTTGAGAGATGTTAAGCGAATGTGTAGGAACTTTTATTAAGGCAGGTGAGAGAGTAATTGTGGTAGGTGACATAAATGCTAAAGTAGGAGAAACGTCTAGAGAGGGTGTGGTAGGTAAGTCTGGGGTGCCAAGTGTAAATGATAAGGTGAGTCTGATTGAACTTTGTATAGAAAGGGGTTTGGTTATACCTGGAGTTTACCTGGAGAGAGTTCCGGGGGTCAACGCCCTCGCGGCCCGGTCTGTAACCAGACCTCCTGGTGGATCAGAACCTGATCAACCAGGCTGTTACTGCTGGCTACACGCAATCCAACGTACGAGCCACAGCCCAACTGGTCAGGTAATACATATTTTAAGAAAAAATGATAATTAAGCATACAAGACGTAATGACAGTAGTTTGACTATGTATTGGTAGATAAAAGATGTTGGGCAGACTTGAGGATGTTAATGGTTATAGAGGAGCCACAGATATATCAGATCACTTTTAGTTGTAGCTACAGTGAGAGCAAAGGGAAGATGGGATACTAGGAGAATGGAAGCAGCAAGTAATACTGGAGGATAGATGGGCTAGTGAGAGTATAAGCAATGGGGTTGAAGATGTATGGGGTAGGTTTATGAACATAATGTTAGAGTGTTCAGCAGAAGTTTGTGGTTACAGGAAAGTGGGTGCAGGAGGGAAGAAGAGCAATTGTAGGAATGATGAGGTAAAGAGTAATAAGAGAGTAAAAATTAGCATATGAAAGCTTTTTACTAAACAAAAGTGATACAAGGAAGAAAGAGTATATGGAGAGAGAAAAAGAGAGGCTGAGTGATGAAGCAATGTAAAAAGAGAGCAAATGAGAGAGTGGGTGAGATGTTATCAACAAATTTTGATGAAAATAAGAAAAAGTTTCGAAGTGAGATTAATAAGTTGAGAAAGCCTAAGGAACGAATGGATCTGATAGTTAAATGTTGACGAGGATAAGAAAGTTGTGATTTCGTGTATTGGGCATGGACGAATAGCATCTTGTTGGAGTGAAGAAGAGCCAGTTGTGAGTGTGGGGGAAGTGCGTGAAGCAGTGTGCAGAATGAAAAGGGATAAAGCAGCTGGGATTGATGGGATAAAGACAGAAATGTTAAAAGCAGGGGAGGACATAGTTTTGGAATAGGTAGTTTTTTATTTAATAAATGTATGGAAGAAGGTGAAGATGCTAGGGACTGGCAGATATAGTTCATTTGTATAAAAGCAAAGGAGACTAAAGAGTATGTAACAATTATAGGGGAATAAACCTGTTGAGTATACCTGGTAAAGTGTATGGTACAGTTATTATTGAAAGAATTAAGAGTAAGGTGGAGAGCAGGATAGCAGATGAACATGGAGGCTTTAGGCAAGATAGGGGGTGTGTAGATCAAGTGTTAACAGTGAAACACATAGGTAAACAGTATTTAGATAAGGATTAGATTTTGCCACCGACGTGGCTAGTGTACTGTGTACCCCATATCCATCCTGTGGACGGTAGTGCAAGAGCATATGGATACAAAAAAGGCGTAGGAACTAAGCCCCAAAAGGGATAGCATGTGTACATATGACTTTTATTTATCTACATATCTGCAGTTCACTTATCTGTTACAAGCAAATTTAGAAAATTTGCTTAGTAAATCTGGTATCTTATTTTCATTAATTAGATATCTTGACATGTCACATAGGTTATTATACTGTCTGTCTCTGTACTCCTCAATAAGTGGACAATTAAGCACATAGTGTTCCAGACAGTGACCATATGCCTGATCACATAATTTGCATTTAGTTTTATCATCATCTGTGTGTCTCCCAAACTGCCAGAAGTACTTGTAACCAAGCCTAAGCCTGGCTACTACAACATCAGTCAGTACTTGTAACCAAGCCTAAGCCTGGCTACTACAACATCAGTCAGTACTTGTAACCAAGCCTAAGCCTGGCTACTACAACATCAGTCAGTACTTGTAACCAAGCCTAAGCCTGGCTACTACAACATCAGTCAGTACTTGTAACCAAGCCTAAGCCTGGCCACTACAACATCAGTCAGTACTTGTAACCAAGCCTAAGCATGGCCACTACAACATCAGTCAGTGTTCACATTGCACGTTGCTCCATAAACATACTTATCTACGTTCATGTTATCATAGTGGGTTATAGATCTACTCAGGCTTCTAACTGCATTCCTATAACAATCATTTTCATTATTTACTTCTCTAATAATATTATTCCTAATGCTAGACACAGATATACCAAAGTTATATTCTACATTCTCCTTCTAGGTACTCTTCTTGGCTAACATATCAACTTTATCATGTGCGCGAAAGGTATAAAATACCGACAATATGAAAGTTAAGACACATGTGCAACATCTGAATATCTTTATTGTAGACGTTTCGCCGTTCAGTGGCTTTATCAATACAGATTCTAGGACATAATTAGAAGTCAGTAGAACTATATGCAAAAGATGAGGTAATCAGTCCCTCAGATGTTGCACGTGTCTTAACTTTCATATTGTCGGTATTTTATACCTTTATTGCACAACTTGTCAGACACTGCAACATCATGGAATCTTGGTTCAGAGGACATCTACATGACCTTCTTCATGGCTACTATAACTAACCCATCCCTCTGGGTAGGACCTACTTCCACTGGGGAATCCCGCCTACCAGTGACTATGCCCTCGTCTGCTACACGTCCCTATTCACTGACGCCTATATAACCGCCAGTCTCCTTGCCTTTGCTCCAGATTCTCCTCCACCACGATGCTGTGAACACTAACTCCAAGGCTGAGGGACTGATTACCTCATCTTTTGTGTATAGTTCACCGAGATTATAAAGTCACTTAAAAATAACTCAGGGAATCTGTCTCATGTCCCACCATTATTGTACAAGCGAGCGGCCCATGTCCTCTCGCATGCTATCTCATTACTTTTTAACAAGTCACTAGAAACTAGCACCTTCCCGAAACTACTCAAGATGGCAAGGGTTACACCAATACATAAAGGTGGTGACCCTACAGATTTAAACAACTATAGGTCATTATCAAACTTACCATTGCTATCCAAAATCTTTGAGAAACTCGTGCACAGGAGACTATATTCATTTATAACGGCACAAAACATACTCAACCCCTGCCAATTTGGATTCAGGAAAAATAAAAGCACTAACGATGCAATCATAAAAATGCTAGATCTGCTTTATACAGCAATGGAAAATAAGGAATATCCACTAGGAATTTTTATTGACCTAAGAAAAGCTTTTGACACAGTAGACCACGGCATCCTACTCCACAAACTTGACCATTATGGTATAAGAGGCCATGCGCTTGCATATTTCAAATCTTACCTTACTAATAGGTATCAGTAAGTCACCATTAAAGACACAGCATCAACAACACGGCCACTTGATACTGGAGTTCCACAGGGAAGTGTCCTTGGTCCCCTGCTCTTCCTCATATACATCAATGATCTTCCAAACGTATCTCAACACCTGAACCCCATTCTCTTTGCTGACAACACGACTTATGTCATCTCTCACCCTAATCTTGCCACCCTCAACACCACTGTGAATGAGGAGCTGATCAAAATATCGACTTGGATGACAGCCAATAAACTTACGCTTAACACTGACAAAACCTACTACATTATGTTTGGTAACAGAGCAGGAGTTGCGCAAATTAACATTAAGACAACAACCTGAATTTTAGCACCCATATCAAACACATAACCAAAAAAGTATCCAAAACGTTTGGGATCCTCTCCAAGATACGATACTACGTGCCGCAAACTGCCCTTCTCACACTATACCATTCACTTATATATCCATACCTCACCTATGCTATCTGTGCTTGGGGATCAACTGCAGTAACGCACCTAAAGCCAATAATAACCCAACAAAAAGCCGCAGTAAGAATAATCACTAAATCCCATCCCTGGCAACACCCCCCCCCCCACTCTTCAAAGATCTAAACTTACTCCCAGTTCAGTACATCCACACTTACTACTTTGCAATCTACATCTACAGGACCTTAAATTATAATATTAACCTTGACCTAAAAAGCTTTCTTGATAGTTGTGACAGAACCCACAGGCATAACACCAGACACAAACATCTCTATGACATTCCCCGTGTCCGACTAAACCTTTACAAAAATTCAATGTATGTCAAAGGCCCTAAAATCTGGAACACCCTACCTGAAAACTCTAGAACTGCAGACACATTCATCACCTTCAAAACTACCATCAGAAAACATCTTATCTCCCTGATACACCCTGTCAACTAATTACACGAATACCACCTGGTGGTTCACACTTACACTCACTCACCCATTTGACCATAAACAGAAATATCAATCTCAATCTAAAATAATGAATCTTAACTAGTCATAAGTTGGCCTGTGATACTCCAATACTGAAACTATGTATAGTGCCAAAACAAAAGCATTCACATTGCTAAACTCACAAACTAGTATTTAGTCACTTAGCCATAATACCAACTTACCTCATAATTTTGTAATATTTTAAACTTAAGATTTAATCTAAGTCTGCCCGAAATGCCTAGCCATGCTAGGTGTTCTAGTGGTACACTCTGTAATTATTATTTTACTACATGTAAACCACACAATAACCAAATTCTGTAAACTCAGCATTGTAATCCTTATAGAGAATAAACTTTTGTCTTCTAATTATGGCCTAGAATCTGTATTGATAAAGCCACTGGATGGCGAAACGTCTACAATAAAGATATCCAGATGTTGCACATATCTTAACTTTCAACTTTATTATGAATGAGTAATCCAAGGTGTGATGGGATCCTTAGCAATTGTACATTAATTCCTTTGTCCTTGATTTTTGAGTATCTATACCTGGTTTCTCCAATTAGCATGTTGTTGGAGTCATTATATGAGTCAAGAGCCTTCACTGATGACATAGAATCAGTAATGATGATAGGGTCAATCTCAGTGTCAAAGATTAGTTTTAGCGCCTTTAGGATTGCAAACAATTCTGTTTGCAGTGTAGACGCCCAGTTGTTAATTCTTATGCCTAACTCAACAAATTTATTATCGTTCTTAACTAGGGAGGTGGCAACAAAAGCAGATGCAGCCCTGCCAGAAGACTCCTGTTTAGATCCATCAGTGTATATAACTTGTGACAATTTATTATTACCAGCTAGGCAAGAAATTTCTTCTTGAGCAGTTGCTTTAACAAGTGATTTAAGGAAGGGATTACTGACAATGAGCTTCTTGGGAGGGACTTACAGGTATGTGAGATTAAATGAACACATCTTCCATGGGGGAGGGGTGAAATGCTCTTGTTGTCTACAGTGTTACAGTTCATGCCGGTTATAAAACTTAATGCAACTGCACGTTTTCTCAATCCATTTAGAGCTGTGTGTATTTATTTCTAGACACTTAGTAAGATTCATTTTGACAGTGTCTGGTGCATTTCCTAGCAATCTAATGCTGAGTACAGTGTTAATCTCAGCAATCATATCACTGTTGCTAGAAATACCAAGCTCCTTCCTCACATTAAGAACGTTCGTATATTTAGAACAGCCAAGGATAATTCTGAGAGCTTCATTTTGCATTAACTCCAAGGGTCGGAGAGAACTTTCTCTAGCTAATATCAACATGGGAGCAGCATAATCAATTAAGGACTTAACATAGGCTATGTACATCATTCTCACGATTCTTACATTTGCACCATAGTTGGGGTTATTTTTTTTTTATTTTTATTCAAAAAGACACAGTACAACATATAAATAAACAAAATAACACAATAATTAGCCATTTGCAAATACAATGAGCTGCCTTCAACCCCAGAGCATACCCTAAGTGCTGCGTTCATATTGTCTTAAAGGATACACCATCACCTAACAGAATGAAAAGAACAAGATAACTCCTGCACAGAAAATGCATTAACAAATTCAAAACCTACAATTCATGCTTGTGCAAAAAAAAAAATAAATAAATAAAAAACTGTACAATAAGACCCCCTTGCACAAAGTACACAGAAGGTATGATACATCATACAAAAGATCAAATTGTACATTACAATAAATTAAACAAAAGACAAACCTAAACCTACAATAAACAGTACAATGACATACCACAATAAAACTTCCCACAAAGAGCAGGAAACACTTAACAGAATAAAAAGAACGAGATAGCTCCAGCACAGAAAATAACTTTAGCAAAAACAAAAACTCACAATTTATGCCTGTGTACACACTAAACCCCGCACAGCTTTGTACAATTAGACCCCTTGCACAAAGTACACAGTAAATATCATGCAAAATACAAAAAATAAAATTATACAGTACATTAACTTAAACATTAGGCAAACCAAAGCCTACACTAAACAATACAATGGCACATATCACAATGACACCCCCAACATAAACACTGATCAGGAAACACCTGCAAGTAAAAGACATAACATTATATATACAATAACAGCCCATACAAATAACAAAATCCTAACATAAGGTATCAAAACTGCCTAATTACAGTGCATAAAATCCTTATCTCCCTATTTGAAACACAATAGTACATCATTGTAAAAATAAAATTGTAGAGTGCATTAACATGAGAAAGTCTGTAATAAGCATAAATCTGGCATTGAATAAAACAATAACAGGAAGTACCTGCAGCTAAATCTTAGACCGTCATATATGCAATAAACAACTCATACTATCGGACTCTTGACCTATTTAGTGAGCATAACGTCTCCAAACACCTTTTCCAAAGTATTTAAAAAAACTACCTGTGGACATGCTTGGTAACACAATGGACCAAATTCATATAAAGTATAAAACAGCACAAGGCCCTTGACATTATATAAACCACCATAACAGATGCCGAAGCCACCAATCCCTGACAGTCAATGTAATAATTATCCAATTACCAAAAAATATATATGACTTATATGTGGAACTAAACTGAAATCAGGGTGTCTCTGACCAGAATAAAAGATGAATTAACCAGCAAGGAACACAACCAGGGTCCAAACTGAAGCCCTCACATACTCCACCCAAACATCACATACAACACATAAACTCCACAACCTTACCATACCCACCATTCACGAAAGAAGACCAGCCCATTGCCTGCCTCCATGAGCCCAGAGAAGTTTCACCACAGAGAGGTTACGATAACCCTCCGAGAAACTGGACTCCCAACGCCCCCCATCTGTTCCTACACATTATTCTATAGAACCTAGCTGCTAATGCTTTTATCCTCAACTGACCTTTAATCTCCCTCATTCCCCATGAAACATGCAAACAATCCATCATAACATACATCAAAGCCCTTCCCACTTCCCCTGATACCCCACTGACATCCAACGACAAGGCCCTAAGAAATGACAAACTTCCCCCCAACAGCCTGATAACATCCCCATCCAGACCCTCACCCCCCAAAGATGAGCAAAAATATACCACATGAAAGGCAGTTTCCTCCTCCCCACAGAACAAGCATGTCGCCTCCCTCAACAACCCCATTTTATGGAACACATGCTTGGATACAACTACTCCCATGAAGAAACGGTATACCAACTCCCTGACCCTTGCTGGTATCTTAAGCAGCCTGAAATCCCTCCATATCACTTGCCAGTTATATGTACATGGGGTACACGGCAACCCCCTGTAAGACTCCCTGTCCCCACACCACACCCACCAACGTTTTAACCTTCAATATTGAAACCTGTTTCACTCTCAATAAGAACCTCAGCATATCCTCACAATCCCTCAAGTCCCTGCCACTCCACCAGTTTCTAACATTCCTCATTACCCTATCCACCCTAACACCCCTCTCCCCCCACCCTAATATACCTCTGCTTAATATATAAGGACATTACCCAAGGCCCCAAAGCCAACAATCCTAGACCCCCCATTTCACATCCCTCATAACCACTTCCTTAGATAACCAGGCCCTCCCAAACCCCCACACAAACCTCAAAACTCTCCTCTGTATTTCCTGAATGTCCTGCGACCGCAAAGGGAACACCTCCGCCACACCCCATACCTTACTATACACAAGCAAGTTAATAACCAAAACCCGCTGCTGTAACACAAGTTTGCTAACCCTCAAACCTCTAAGCTTGCCCAGAATCCTACTCATGACTAGTTCAGAGTTGATCCTACTGCAATCCTGCACCTGCGCCATGTACCATATCCCACAAACCCTAAGTCTGTCACCAACTGACCATCCCATCTCCTCCCCCAATCTCCCCCCAACCCAAGTCCCAATCTCCAATAACCTTGACTTCGCTAGATTAACTCCCATACCCGAAACATCCCCAAAACTCTCAATTACCTCACCCACCCTCCTTAAAGCCCCCCACTCATTACCAGAACAGTGGTGTCATCAACATATCCAAAAATTCTCCCCATGCAGCCACCTCTAACCCCTGCAATTCCCCCTCCACAGCCTCAAAGAAAGGATGCTGCACACATGCAAAGAGCAACTGCAAGAGTGGGCAACCCTGCCTTAAGCCCCGTTCCATCAGCACCGGCTTCCCCAGCCTTCCATTAACCTGCACCCACATTACTGCCCCCTCATATAGAGTACACACCCAACTCACTACCCCCCTCCAAAACCCAACTTCTCCAAACAGACCCATAAAAATTCCCTATTCACAGTCATAAGCCTGAGCCCAATCCAAACCAAGGAAGCCCCCTCCTGGGCAGTTCTCTATAAAATCCCTTATCCGACTGTGCCCATTCTTAATACTTTGCCCCAGGATCCCATACTGACCTCTGTGTATCACAGCCCCAATTACCTTCTTCAATCTATTACCCAATATCTTTGCAAAAATTTTATAATCCGAACACATTAATAACAACAGACGATAATCACCCAAACCCTTTCCCTCCCTCCCCTTCAGCACTAATACAACAATTCCAGTTTTCTGTGTTCACCCCATCCTACCACTGCTCAACATTTAATTCAGAACTTGAAGATTGAGACACTTATGCAGCATATGGGAATCTTTATTCAGGAAACGTTTCGCCACACAGTGGCTTCATCAGTCCAATACAAAGAGGAAGTCGTAAGGAGAGGAGGAGTATGAGGTAATCAGTCCCTCAGCCTGGAGTCGATGTGTTCAGTCCATCAATCTTGTAGAATGTACAGCATAGGGCCGTAGACGTGGCTTATGTACTGTAGTGAGGTGAGGTGAAGCAGGCGGAGGCGGGGTCATAGTGGTACCATCCACTAGTCAAAGTAGGTCTTCGTCCAAAGGTTGAACAAGTGTTGAAGAATTCTTTGTAACAAGATCCCATGATGTTGCAGTGTCTGACAGTTGTGATGAATGGTTTGAAAAACCGACAGGTTGAAGATTGAGACACTTATGCAGCATATGGGAATCTTTATTCAGGAAACGTTTCGCCACACAGTGGCTTCATCAGTCCAATACAAAGAGGAAGTCGTAAGGAGAGGAGGAGTATGAGGTAATCAGTCCCTCAGCCTGGAGTCGATGTGTTCAGTCCATCAATCTTGTAGAATGTACAGCATAGGGCCGTAGACGTGGCTTATGTACTGTAGTGAGGTGAGGTGAAGCAGGCGGAGGCGGGGTCATAGTGGTACCATCCACTAGTCAAAGTAGGTCTTCGTCCAAAGGTTGAACAAGTGTTGAAGAATTCTTTGTAACAAGATCCCATGATGCGGCAGTGTCTGACAGTTGTGATGAATGGTTGGAAAACCGACAAGTTGAAGGTTGAGACACTTATGCAGCATATGGGAATCTTTATTCAGGAAACGTTTCGCCACACAGTGGCTTCATCAGTCCAATACAAAGAGGAAGTCGTAAGGAGAGGAGGAGTATGAGGTAATCAGTCCCTCAGCCTGGAGTCGATGTGTTCAGTCCATCAATCTTGTAGAATGTACAGCATAGGGCCGTAGACGTGGCTTATGTACTGTAGTGAGGTGAGGTGAAGCAGGCGGAGGCGGGGTCATAGTGGTACCATCCACTAGTCGAAGTAGGTCTTCGTCCAAAGGTTGAATAAGTGTTGAAGAATTCTTTGTAACAAGATCTCATGATGCTGTACATTCTACAAGATTGATGGACTGAACACATCGACTCCAGGCTGAGGGACTGATTACCTCATACTCCTCCTCTCCTTACGACTTCCTCTTTGTATTGGACTGATGAAGCCACTGTGTGGCGAAACGTTTCCTGAATAAAGATTCCCATATGCTGCATAAGTGTCTCAATCTTCAAGTTCTGAATTAAATGTTGAGCAGTGGTAGGATTGGGTGAACACAGAAAACTGGGATTGTTGTATTAGTGCTGAAGGGGAGGGAGAGAAAGGGTTTGGGTGATTATCGTCTGTTGTTATTAATGTGTTCGGAATATAAAATTTTTGCAAAGATATTGGGTAATAGATTGAAGAAGGTAATTGGGGCTGTGATACACAGAGGTCAGTATGGGATCCTGGGGCGAAGTATTAAGAATAGGCACAGTCGGATAAGGGATTTTATAGAGAACTGCCCGGGAGGGGGCGTCCTTGGTTTGGATTGGGCTCAGGCTTATGACTGTGAATAGGGAATTTTTATGGGTCTGTTTGGAGAAGTTGGGTTTTGGAGGGGGGTAGTGAGTTAGGTGTGTACTCTATATGAGGGGGCAGTTATGTGGGTGTAGGTTAATGGAAGGCTGGGGGAGCCAGTGCTGATGGAATGGGGCTTAAGGCAGGGTTGCCCACTCTCGCAGTTGCTCTTTGCATGTGTGCAGCATCCTTTCTTTGAGGCTGTGGAGGGGGAATTGCAGGGGTTAGAGGTGGCTGCATGGGGAGAATTTTTGGATATGTTGATGACACCACTGTTCTGGTAATGAGTGGGGGGCTTTAAGGAGGGTGGGTGAGGTAATTAAGAGTTTTGGGGATGTTTCGGGTATGGGAGTTAATCTAGCGAAGTCAAGGTTATTGGAGGTTGGGACTTGGGTTGGGGGGAGATTCGGGGAGGAGATGGGATGGTCAGTTGGTGATAGACTTAGGGTTTGTGGGATATGGTACATGGCACAGGTGCAGGATTGCAGGAGGATCAACTCTGAACTAGTCATGAGTAGGGTTCTGGGCAAGCTTAGAGGTTTGAGGGTTAGCAAACTTGTGTTACAGCAGTGGGTTTTGGTTATTAACTTGCTTGTGTATAGTAAGGTATGGGGTGTGGCGGAGGTGTTCCCTTTGCGGTCGCAGGACATTCAGGAAATACAGAGGAGGGTTTTGAGGTTTGTGTGGGGGTTTGGGAGGGCCTGGTTATCTAAGGAAGTGGTTATGAGGGATGTGAAATGGGGGGTCTAGGATTGTTGGCTTTGGGGCCTAGGGTAATGTCCTTATATATTAAGCAGAGGTATATTAGGGTGGGGGGAGAGGGGTGTTAGGGTGGATAGGGTAATGAGGAATGTTAGAAACTGGTGGAGTGGCAGGGACTTGAGGGATTGAGAGGATTTGCTGAGGTTCTTATTGAGAGTGAAACAGGTTTCAATATTGAAGGTTAAAACGTTGGTGAGTGTGGTGTGGGAACGGGGAGTCTTACAGGGGGTTGCCGTGTACCCCATGTACATATAACTGGCAAGTGATATGGAGGGATTTCAGGCTGCTTAAGATACCAGCAAGGATCAGGGAGTTGGTATACCGTTTCTTCATGGGAGTAGTTGTATCCAAGCATGTGTTGCTTAAAATGGGGTTGTTGAGGGAGGCGACATGCTTGTTCTGTGGGGAGGAGGAAACTGCCTTTCATGTGGTGTATTTTTGCTCATCTTTGGGGGGGGTGAGGGTCTGGATGGGGATGTTATCAGGCTGTTGGGGGGAAGTTTGTCATTTCTTAGGGCCTTGTCGTTGGATGTCAGTGGGGTATCAGGCAAAGTGGGAAGGGCTTAGATGTATGTTATGACGGATTGTTTGCATGTTTCTTGGGGAATGAGGGAGATTAAAGGTCAGTTGAGGATAAAAGCATTAGCAGCTAGGTTCTATAGAATAATGTGTAGGAACAGATTAATCTATGGGGGGCGTTGGGAGTCCAGTTTCTCGGAGGGTTATTGTAACCTCTCTGTGGTGAAACTTCTCTGGGCTCATGGGGGCAGGCAAGGGGCTGGTCTCCTTTCGTGAATGGTGGGTATGGTAAGGTTGTGGAGTTTATGTGTTGTATGTGATGTTTGGGTGGAGTATGTGAGGGTTTCAGTTTGGACCCTGGTTGTGTTCCTTGCTGGTTAATTCATCTTTTATTCCGGTCAGAGACACCCTGATTTCAGTTTAGTTCCACATATAAGTCATATATATTTTTTGGTAATTGGATAATTATTACATTGACTGTCAGGGATTGGTGGCTTCAGCATCTGTTATGGTGGTTTATATAATGTCAAGGGCCTTGTGCTGTTTTATACTTTATATGAATTTGGTCCATTGTGTTACCAAGCATGTCCACAGGTAGTTTTTTTAATTACTTTGGAAAAGGTGTTTGGAGACGTTATGCTCACTAAATAGGTCAAGAGTCCGATAGTATGAGCTGTTTATTGCATATATGACGGTCTAAGATTTAGCTGCAGGTACTTCCTGTTATTGTTTTATTCAATGCCAGATTTATGCTTATTACAGACTTTCTCATGGTAATGCACTCTACAATTTTATTTTTACAATGATGTACTATTGTGTTTAAAAAAGGGAGATAAGGATTTTATGCACTGTAATTAGGCAGTTTTGATACCTTATGTTAGGATTTTGTTATTTGTATGGGCTGTTATTGTATATATAATGTTATGTCTTTTACTTGCAGGTGTTTCCTGATCAGTGTTTATGTTGGGGGTGTCATTGTGATATGTGCCATTGTATTGTTTAGTGTAGGCTTTGGTTTGCCTAATGTTTAAGTTAATGTACTGTATAATTTTATTTTTTGTATTTTGCATGATATTTACTGTGTACTTTGTGCAAGGTGTCTAATTGTACAAAGCTGTGTGGGGTTTTGTGTGTACACAGGCATAAATTGTGAGTTTTTCTTTTTGCTAAAGTTATTTTCTGTGCTGGAGCTATCTCGTTCTTTTTATTCTGTTAAGTGTTTCCTGCTCTTTGTGGGAAGTTTTATTGTGGTATGTCATTGTACTGTTTATTGTAGGTTTAGGTTTGTCTTTTGTTTAATTTATTGTAATGTACAATTTTATCTTTTGTATGCTGTATCATACCTTCTGTGTACTTTGTGCAAGGGGGTCTTATTGTACAGTTTTTAATTTTTTTTTTTTTTTGCACAGGCATGAATTGTAGGTTTTGAATTTGTTAATGCATTTTCTGTGCAGGAGTTATCTTGTTCTTTTCATTCTGTTAGGTGATGGTGTATCCTTTAATACAATATGAACGCAGCACTTAGGGTATGCTCTGGGGTTGAAGGCAGCTCATTGTATTTGCAAATGGCTAATTATTGTGTTATTTTGTTTATTTATATGTTGTACTGTGTCTTTTTGAATAAAAATAAAAAAAAAAAAATAACCCCAACTATGGTGCTAATGTAAGAATCGTGAGAATGATGTACATAGCCTATGTTAAGTCCTTAATTGATTATGCTGCTCCCATGTTGATATTAGCTAGAGAAAGTTCTCTCCGACCCTTGTAGTTAATGCAAAATGAAGCTCTCAGAATTATTCTCTCCTGTTCCAAATCTACGAAGGTTCTTAATATGAGGAAGGAGCTTGGTATTTCTAATATCAGTGATAGGATTGTTGAGATTAACACTGTACTCAGTATTAGATTGCTAGGAAATGCACCAGACACTGTCACAATGAATCTTACTAAGTGTCTAGAAATAAATGCACACAGATCTAAATGGATTGTGAAAACGTGCAATTGCATTAAGTTTTATAACCTGCATGAACTGCATCACTGTAGACAACAAGAGCATTTCACCCTCCCCCCCATGGAAGATGTGTTCATTTAATATCACATACCTACAAGTCCCTCCCAAGAAGCTCATTGCTAGTAATCCCTTCCTTAAATCAATCACTTGTTAAAGCAACTGCTCAAGAAGAAATTTCTCGCCTAGCTGGTAGTAATAAGTTATCACAATTTATATACACTGATGGATCTAAACAGGAGTCTTCTGGCAGGGCCGCATCTGCTCTTGTTGCCACCTCTCTAGTTAAGAACGATAATAAATTTGTTGAGTTAGGCATAAGAATTAACAACTGGGCGTCTACATTGCAAACAGAATTGTTTGCAATCCTAATGGCGCTAAAACTAATCTTTGACACTGAGATTGACTCTATCATCATTACTGATTCTATGTCATCAGTGAAGGCTCTTGACTCATATAATGACTCCAACAACATGCTAATTGGAGAAGCCAGGTATAGATACTCAAAAATCAAGGACAAAGGAATTAATGTACAATTGCTAAAGATCCCATCACACCTTGGATTACTCCTTCATAATAAAGTTGAAAGTTAAGATATGTGCAACATCTGGATATCTTTATTGTAGACGTTTCGCCATCCAGTGGCTTTATCAATACAGATTCTAGGCCATAATTAGAAGACAAAAGTTTATTCTCTATAAGGATTACAATGCTGAGTTTACAGAATTTGGTTATTGTGTGGTTTACATGTAGTAAAATAATAATTACAGAGTGTACCACTAGAACACCTAGCATGGCTAGGCATTTCGGGCAGACTTAGATTAAATCTTAAGTTTAAAATATTACAAAATTATGAGGTAAGTTGGTATTATGGCTAAGTGACTAAATACTAGTTTGTGAGTTTAGCAATGCGAATGCTTTCGTTTTGGCATAATACATAGTTTCAGTATTGGAGTATCACAGGCCAACTTATGACTAGTTAAGATTCATTATTTTAAGATTGAGATTGATATTTCTGTTTATGGTCAAATGGGTGAGTGAGTGTAAGTATGAACCACCAGGTGGTATTCGTGTAATTAGTTGACAGGGTGTATCAGGGAGATAAGAAGTTTTCTGATGGTAGTTTTGAAGGTGATGAATGTGTCTGCAGTTCTAGAGTTTTCAGGTAGGGTGTTCCAGATTTTAGGGCCTTTGACATACATTGAATTTTTGTAAAGGTTTAGTCGGACACGGGGAATGTCATAGAGATGTTTGTGTCTGGTGTTATGCCTGTGGGTTCTGTCACAACTATCAAGAAAGCTTTTTAGGTCAAGGTTAATATTGGAATTTAAGGTCCTGTAGATGTAGATTGCAAAGTAGTAAGTGTGGATGTACTGAACAGGGAGTAAGTTTAGATCTTTGAAGAGTGGGGGGGGGGTGTTACCAGGGATGGGATTTAGTGATTATTCTTACTGCGGCTTTTTGTTGGGTTATTATTGGCTTTAGGTGCGTTATTGCAGTTGATCCCCAAGCACAGATAGCATAGGTGAGGTATGGATATATAAGTGAATGGTATAGTGTGAGAAGGGCAGTTTGCGGCACGTAGTATCGTATCTTGGAGAGGATCCCAAACGTTTTGGATACTTTTTTGGTTATGTGTTTGATATGGGTGCTAAACTTCAGGTTGTTGTCTTAATGTTAATTTGCGCAACTCCTGCTCTGCTACCAATCATAATGTAGTAGGTTTTGTCAGTGTTAAGCGTAAGTTTATTGGCTGTCATCTAAGTCGATATTTTGATCAGCTCCTCATTCACAGTGGTGTTGAGGGTGGCAAGATTAGGGTGAGAGATGACATAAGTCGTGTTGTCAGCAAAGAGAATGGGGTTCAGGTGTTGAGATACGTTTGGAAAATCATTGATGTATATGAGGAAGAGCAGGGGACCAAGGACACTTCCCTGTGGAACTCCAGTATCAAGTGGCCGTGTTGTTGATGCTGTGTCTTTATTGGTGACTTACTGATACCTATTAGTAAGGTAAGATTTGAAATATGCAAGCGCATGGCCTCTTATACCATAATGGTCAAGTTTGTGGAGTAGGATGCCGTGGTCTACTGTGTTAAAAGCTTTTCTTAGGTCAATAAAAATTCCTAGTGGATATTCCTTATTTTCCATTGCTGTATAAAGCAGATCTAGCATTTTTATGATTGCATCGTTAGTGCTTTTATTTTTCCTGAATCCAAATTGGCAGGGGTTGAGTATGTTTTGTGCCGTTATAAATGAATATAGTCTCCTGTGCACGAGTTTCTCAAAGATTTTGGATAGCAATGGTAAGTTTGATAATGACCTATAGTTGTTTAAATCTGTAGGGTCACCACCTTTATGTATTGGTGTAACCCTTGCCATCTTGAGTGGTTTCGGGAAGGTGCTAGTTTCTAGTGACTTGTTAAAAAGTAATGAGATAACATGCGAGAGGACATGGGCCGCTCGCTTGTACAATAATGGTGGGACATGAGACAGATTCCCTGAGTTATTTTTAAGTGACTTTATAATCTCGGTGAACTATACACAAAAGATGAGGTAATCAGTCCCTCAGCCTTGGAGTTAGTGTTCACAGCATCGTGGTGGAGGAGAAACTGGAGCAAAGGCAAGGAGACTGGCGGTTATATAGGCGTCAGTGAATAGGGACGTGTAGCAGACGAGGGCATAGTCACTGGTAGGCGGGATTCCCCAGTGGAAGTAGGTCCTACCCAAAGGGATGGGTTAGTTATAGTAGCCATGAAGAAGGTCATGTAGATGTCCTCTGAACCAAGATTCCATGATGTTGCTGTGTCTGACAAGTTGTGCAATAAAGGTATAAAATACCGACAATATGAAAGTTAAGACACGTGCAACATCTGAGGGACTGATTACCTCATCTTTTGCATATAGTTCTACTGTCTTCTAATTATGTCCTAGAATCTGTATTGATAAAGCCACTGAATGGCGAAACGTCTACAATAAAGATATTCAGATGTTGCACATGTGTCTTAACTTTCATATTGTCGGTATTTTATACCTTTCGCGCACATGATAAAGTTGATATGTTAGCCAAGAAGAGTACCTAGAAGGAGAATGTAGAATATAACTTTGGTATATCTGTGTCTAGCATTAGGAATAATATTATTAGAGAAGTAAATAATGAAAATGATTGTAATAAGAATGCAGTTAGAAGCCTGAGTTGATCTATAACCCACTATGATAACATGAACGTAGATAAGTATGTTTATGGAGCAACGTGCAATGGGAACACTGACTGATGTTGTAGTGGCCAGGCTTAGGCTTGGTTACAAGTACTGACTGATGTTGTAGTGGCCAGGCTTAGGCTTGGTTACAAGTACTGACTGATGTTGTAGTAGCCAGGCTTAGGCTTGGTTACAAGTACTGACTGATGTTGTAGTAGCCAGGCTTAGGCTTGGTTACAAGTACTGACTGATGTTGTAGTAGCCAGGCTTAGGCTTGGTTACAAGTACTGACTGATGTTGTAGTAGCCAGGCTTAGGCTTTGTTACAAGTACTTCTGGCAGTTTGGGAGACGCACAGATGATGATAAAACTAAATGCAAATTATGTGATCAGGCATATGGTCACTGTCTGGAACACTATGTGCTTAATTGTCCACTTATTGAGGAGTACAGAGACAGACAGTATAATAACCTATGTGACATGTCAAGATATCTAATTAATGAAAATAAGATACCAGATATACTAAGCAAATTTCCTAAATTTGCTTGTAACAGATAAGTGAACTGCAGATATGTAGATAAATAAAAGTCATATGTACACATGCTATCCCTTTTGGGGCTTAGTTCCTGGGCCTTTTTTGTATCCATATGCTCTTGCACTACCGTCCACAGGATGGATATGAGGTACACAGTACACTAGCCACGTCGGTGGCAAAATCTAATCCTTATCTAAATACTGTTTACCTATGTGTTTCACTGTTAACACTTGGTCTACACACCCCCTATCTTTCCTAAAGCCTCCATGTTCATCTGCTATCCTGCTCTCCACCTTACTCTTAATTCTTTCAATAATAACTGTACCATATACTTTACCAGGTATACTCAACAGGTTTATTCCCCTATAATTGTTACATACTCTTTAGTCTCCTTTGCTTTTATACAAATGAACTATATCTGCCAGTCCCTAGCATCTTCACCTTCTTCCATACATTTATTAAATAAAAAACTACCTATTCCAAAACTATGTCCTCCCCTGCTTTCATCCTGCCAGCAATGGGTTAGCAGAACGAACCAATAAGAAAGTACTAGATGTTTTGAGAGCCACTATCAACCCCAATAGTGAAGCCTGGGATGAAGTTATACCAGATGTTCAATGTGCCATAAATTCTGCTTACAGTGACACTCTCCATTATGCATTGTATGGTGTAGACAAGCGTTTACCTTATGAGTTGTTATATTCCACGCCGATACCCAATTATAACCCTGATGACTTCATAGCAACTCGTACCAGCATAGCTCAAAGTGTTTTTAGAAGAATCCGTGAAACACTTCATAAATCAACAGCAGAATTTACCAGAGTAACTAATAACCATGCTAAGCCGACAAAAGTTAAAGTGGGTTCGAGAGTAATGCTGACTAATTTCAACAAAACATCCGCAATGCCTTAGCTCGACCAAAAGTTTGTTGGCCGTTATTGAGTAGATGAACATATAAATGGCAATAAGTATAAGGTTAGAGAAATTAGGACTGGTCAGTATAAGGAATCGCATTTAGATCATATGAAATTAGTATGCAATGTCGAGGATGATAATTCTACCCAGACTAATGTGTCTGGGTATCTGCTGACTATCCTCTTGATTCTGTACCCTCTACCTCTAATACTCAGCCAGATAATCAACCCGAATGTCGTTATTCTTTGTGTACTCGACAAGTAACGAGACACCCACAAGTATCTTTTGTAGATACTTGTTCAGATCTCCCTTAGTCAAGGCATGTGTTAACCATTGCAAAGGAATTCGATCCTCCCAAAGACAATAACCATTCTGCATATGTAAATCCTACCATCGCAGAGTTGGGTTTAAATGTACATAACCTGTCTAATTAAATGTCCAAGATGAATGAAGTTAACTGTGTGTTTTGCTATTAGCTGATCAGTTTTTCAGAATTTTTTTTTTTTGTGCTCACATTCCCTCCGAGTTCTGAGAATTTAGCAGTACTGATCTGTGCACACTAGATTTGCCTTTGTTGTTAATTACTTTCACCTTTGTAAATATATATTTATTCTTCCTCAGAATCTGTAGAGTGCATGAATACAGATCGATTGATCAATTCCATCCTTTATTATACCATGATTTGTTCTTATAATTCGTAATGCATTATGTTAAAACTTATTACGTTAAAACCCATTATGTTAACATCCATTATGATACCATCCATTAGTTCTAAGTTACATAGGTCTTTGTTTTGTATAGAATCAGCCCAGAGCGACCTGGCTGTTCAGCCTATAACATAGTATTGTATGTCGAGACAACATACGTAACATGACCGAGCTGTCAGCATAGTTGCTGATCCCCTACATGTGTTGTATAGCTTATCTGAGTATCGTAGTTAGTACCATCCATGTTTTACATGCACGACCTCTTTGCTAGGCCTAGTTTGTGTGATGTCACGTGACGCTGTTGTGAGCCTTTGTGCCTGGGATCCCCCTCAGTTCCTGTTAGACCTACCAAGCAGGCTGGGCCTCCCTCTTCACACTCTGCCAGTATATGTGTTACCATCCAACAAGTTTGTTTAACTCCAACCATCATATCTCCTACGATCCCACACGACAGAAGCATGGTCTGCTCTCTGGTGGCTTCTATATTGCCTTGCTTACTGTGGAGTGCAAGTAAGTAAGTAAGTTTATTCAGGTATACACAAATACAGTTACATAGAATTATCATACATAGCAGCATATGTGTAGAGAACCTAGGATAACCCAAAAAAGTCAGACAGAGTGACTTATTTCCATTGGGGTCCTTTACTTATTTCCACTGGGGTCCTAATACCTATTGTTGTACATAGTGTATATAGTATACATAATTCTGTTCTTACTTGGTGAAGGATAATATAAGTCAAAAGTTTTTCTGCTGTGTTTATTTTGCTCCCTTTACACCCAGGATAACAGGCCTTTGAAATCCTGGCTTGTAATATGAGTAGCTTGTCCGAGAGCTGGAGCTGGACTTTAAGCACGGGTTGAGCCTAGGGTGACACTAGTGACAGGAACATTGTGTAGCTTGCTGTCTAGCATTGCATTAGCTTTGCCAATGCTTCACAAACTTTGCCTGTCAATTGCCTTGCTATGGTCAGCCTTGCTATGTATGATCATTGACAGCTCCCTACTAGCTTGTTCAGTGTGCTCACTTTGCTATGGTCAATCTTGCTGTTGTGTAAAGATTTTGCAGTCAACTTCACTATTGTGTATCAGAGTTGCCACTGCATGTGTGTATTCTGCAGTCGTACTGTGCATAGCTAAGCGTGTCTTGCGAATAATGTGTTACATTGGGGTATGAGTATTCTACAGCTGTACTGTGCATAGCAAATAACTTATACATTGGGGTGTGCCAACTAGGTGAGTCAGACGTCTGGTGGCATAGCAAATAACTTATATGTTGGGGTATGCCACCTAGACGAGTCAGACGTCTGGTGTCGGACTACACGTTGGTAAACCTGCCTAAATTTTCCCTACAGCATTGTTGACAAATTGCTCGTTCCATTGGCATTGATTAAGAATGCACTTTCACAGCTGCGCAGCTTTGTACTCTTATAAGTATCAAACTTCGGGAAGAGGAGATGGCACGTCAGACTCCTCCCTCTACGGGAGCCAGGAATAAAACCCCCGATGTTCTCGCAGGAGGAAAATGATACATTAACAGACAAAATCGTCAGTCTCGTGCAACAGGGTTGTCTGAAGGTGAATCAGCTGTGTTGTCACTTGAGTTGACGAAAATCAATCTAGAGCAGACTAGGGAACAGAGGGCTAAGGAAGAATTTGATAGGGAAAAAGAAAGAAGGCAGTTTTCTCAAGTTGTAAATGAATTTAGTTTACAGAAAACAGTACAGCTTGTTCCCCACTTCAATGAGGCAGAACCAGAGCAATTTCTAGAAACTTTCGAAAATCAGGCTCGAGCCTTGAGGTGGCTGGAACAGCATTGGACATCATTGGTTCACACAATATTGTTTGTTAAGGCACAGAAATTTACGTCAGTGTTAAATGGCATGATTTTTCTGATTATAAAGTGGTGAAGACCACAGTTCTGGGAGCACATCACTGTTTCCCAGCTAAGTATAGGAAGTCATTCAAGTTGGGCCAATGACAGCTTGGTCATTCCCTGTGTTACTAGTGTCCCTAGTAACATATCCCTGAAAGAAGTAGAAAAAGGGATGGCTCCTTACTACTGTCAGAGTCGTATTTCCCTTCAGGAAGACTCTAAGACAACTGAAGTCAGAACCTTCAGAGATACTGGAGCATACTGTACACTTATAAGAGAGGGAGTACTTCCCCTTTCAGAACACACTTCATTACAATCCTCTGTTTTCCTGGAAGCATTCAGAGGAGCAATCTTTTCTGTCCCCTTGCATGGAATCTATGTACAGTGCAAATATTGCACTGGATACTTGACTGTGGGTGTATCCGAGGGATTTCCTATGAAAGATGCCATGTTATTACTGGGTAAATAACATTACTACCGCTAGTGTATGTCCTGAACTCATGATGATTAATTCTTCTCCAGTGTTGGCTGTAACTCGGGCAACATCCCAAGGTTGTCTGGCAAGAATGCTGACCTATCCTTGGACGACTCTGATCTCGGAATAGCCAATTTGTTTTATGAGGAAAACTGGCCAGAGCCTCGTAAATTAAGTGAACAAACCCAGATCAAGCCTTCCTATTCCAGGGTTATAGGATTGCCAGATATCTCTGTTTTCATGCCCGAGGGACTGTCCTTCCAGGAGGAACAATGAAAGGACCCTTCTTTGAATTTCGTTTTTCAGGCAGCCATGGGTAAATCCTTTTCGGATCATCTGGTCAAGTATAAACTTAAAAACGACTATTTGATTTGCACTGAGACTGATAAGGAGATAGAGGGCTGGCAACTATTAGACAGGTTAGTGGTTCCAACAAAATTTAGACCTCAAATATTGAATATAGCCATTAATACTTCATTAGGACATCACCTAGAAATTACTAAAACATTATATAGAATCACTATAGAATTCCATTGGCCAAAATTAAGGCAGGATGTGAAGAATCATATCCGATGTTGCTGAGAATATCAGCAAGTAGAGAAACCTGGACATTCCATTAAACCTGCACTTCTCCGGCCTGTACCTGCTGAGAGAGAACCTTTGGCAGAATTAATTATAGATTGTGTAGGTCCACTACCTAAGCCAAAGTCTGGAAATCAGTACTTATTTACCATTATGGATAGAGTAACTAGATACCCAGAAGCAATTCCCATGTGCAGTATTAATACTAAAGCCATTCTCAAGGCTTTAACCAGATTTATTTATTGTTTTGGCATTCCTAAATCTGTTCAAAGTGATCAAGGCACTAACTTCACTGCCAAAGCATTTAGAGAAGCATTAACTAGGTTAGGGATAATCCACAACTTATCCACTGCCTATCATCCTCAGTCCCAAGGCGCCTTGGAAAGATTTCATCAGATGTTAAAAACCATGATGAGAATTTTTTGTATACATTATTGCTGTTTTCAATTAGGGAAACTGTGCAGGAGTCTACCGGGTATAGTTCATTTGAGCTGATCTTTGGGCACAATGTACGAGGTCCTCTTTGGGTGCTCAGAGAAGGATGGATGGGAGAAGATGTTAGCTCAACACTCTACAACCCATCTTCAAGGGTGGCACGTCAGTTAGCCAAGGCTAATCTAAAGGCAGCTCAAAACAAAATGAAACAGAGGTGTGACAGAAATGCACAGTTTCACTCCTTCCATACAGGAGGAAAGATGTTGATACAGGAACCTATACCCGGCCACACCTTGAAAGCTAGATTTACGGAACCTATGCAAATTGTAAGTAAATTATCTGATGTAAATTATGTGGTATCTCCCCTTGATAAGACCTCAAAAACTAAAACTTACCACATTAATCAATTAAAATCTTTTCATACACCAGGTAAAGTCCCAGTAATGACTCTGTCCTCTATGTCTGAAGATGACTCTGACTCTTTGCACTCTATTTCTGAAATTAATGTCAAGCTTCCAAACTCTGTCCTCCTCAAGGACCCTAACCCTTTAATGGTGGGGCTATCTGAAACTCAAGCAACAAGTTTAACTGCGCTTCTACAGTTATAGCTCGATATTTTTTCGGATGTGCCGAAAAAATGTGCGTTAGGTTATCATGACATAGTTGTGGGAAACTCTAAACCTATTAAAACTCTCCTCTACAGAGTTAAAAGAGAAAAACAGAAGCTACTTCAACAGGAGGTAGAATTTCTGTTAGAGCATGGGTTAGTGGAGGAGTCATCTAGTCCATGGGCTTCACCGTACATCCTTGTTAAAAAAGCTGATGGAAGTTTTTGTATGTGTACAGACTACCGTAAGGTGAATGAGGTCACAATTACAAATGATTACCCTCTTCCTCGTCTGGATAACGTAATGACTTTGTGGGTAAGGCTACTTTTGTGTCAAAGTTAGATCTCCTAAAAGGTTACTATCAGGTACCTTTGACAGATAAAGCAAAGGAAATCTCTGCCTTCCTAATTCCAGGAGGTCATTATGAATATAGTTACCCCCATCAGAATGAAAAACTCCCCCTCTTCATCCCAGAAACTTATTCATCAGGCTATTAAAGGATTGAAGGCATGGCAGCCTATTTAGAAAACATCATAGTGGTGTCTGATACTTTGGATCAACGCCTATTTAGACTTAAGACTCTTTTTGAGACCTTCCAGAGTTCCCATTTAACTGTTAATTTATCTAAGTCTTCCTTTGGCCAGGCCACTGTTACTTTTCTAGGCCATTAAGTAGGTAGTGGTAAAGTTGCTCCTAAATTTGCTAAAGTTCTTGCCATTAAAGCTTACCCAATTCCCCATGATAGGAAATCTCTTCAACGTTTCCTAGGCATGATAGGGTTTTACAGAAAATTTTGCAAAAAAATTTCAGATATTGTAGCCCCACTTACCTCTCTTACCAGTCACAAAGTTCCCTTAAATTGGACTCCAGAATGTCAAAATGCTTTTACGAAAGCAAAAAGATTATTGTGTACTGCACCCATTCTTTTGTTTCCAGACTTCTTCAAACCTTTCTCATTACAGGTTGATGCTTGTGAGTCTGGGGTTGGGACAGTACTGATGCAAAACGGGGATGAGGGGTTGCAGCTTGTAGTATTCTACTCGTCAAAGTTCCAGCCACATCAGAGGGCTTACTCTACCATTGAAAAAGAAGCCCTCACGCTGGTACTGGCTTTGGAGCACTTCGATGTTTACATGACCACAACCCTCTAGTATATCTCCAAGCCATGAAGAACCACAATAGGAGTCTCAAGGGGAGATTCGACTCTGCTGAGCGCTAACGAAAAATTGTCGAAAAATTCACAAATTGAGTTAATCTTATAGAAAAATAGCTTAACTCTCTGGCAACACACTGGTACCAGAATCATTGTTCTACGACATTCCTACAAGGAATTATGGTCATTTAAAACACCTAGGGTGACGTCACCACCCACGGCAGGTGTGCTCACCTGTCCTCAATTTTCATTTTTCGTTTTTTTTTGTGTATTTATTGTATTATTCTTTCTAAGATAATAATTGACGATTTGGCATCATAATACAGTGGGTGGGACTTATACATAGACTTCCAGTCAACCAGGAACCTTCTGGCACCATTTTGCTGACGTCATGGAAAATTCCAGTCTCGGGGTGGCCGGGGAATATGCTTCAATATAACGCTATTATAGTTTCTACAGCTTATTTATCTATCACAATTGATCTACTATGACATAATAAACAATATAAATAACAAAGAAATATTGTAAATACTCCAGAATGAATAATATATGGCATATTCCTAGAGCGTTCTCTCGGGAATAAAAGATTCCCACACCAGGGACGGGCTTCCATTCTCCTTCTTTCACCTCCCGGGTCCTTATATTAAAGAAAACGAACATGGGGTAACTATGATATACACAAATAACCCGCACATAAAAGAGAGAAGCTTACGACGACGTTTCGGTCCGACTTGGACCATTGACAAAGTCACACTAACCAGAAGAAGAAGAAGAAGGACTCACAGGTAAGGACCCACGAGGGGCGAGGGGCAAGTGGGGACAGTGCGAAGAATAGACGGTGAGAGGAATGTCTTGAGTCGAAGAGAGAAGAGTCAGGATTAGACCCAACTGCTAAGCCTGGATAAACAATAACGAAGACGACATAAAAGACAACAGGGAGTCTGCGGGTGCTGACTGCAACTTGCTGGAAGCATATCAACTTGCAATGACTGGATACGGTTCAGGGACATGTTACTGCAAAGGCGACGCAAACGCACATCGCAAGCACTTCAGTCCGAAAAACGCACAAAGACACAGCTCTACGGCAATGGCACTTTTAAGTTATTTGAATTTTTAAGCAAAAGTCAGGTAATTTATTTGTATTGTAGTGGAGGTGCCGGATCATACAACGATTGAAAAAGATTTACATCACTGTAAGGACGTCTGAGAGTATCTGCTAAGTATGTAGTCCAGTGGTCATGATATGCTTCAAGTCTGTCAAGTTGTTTGTCACTAAGTGTCTTCCAGTATACGTTCAAAGCTGGTGTGTTTGTCGTGAGGTGGAGAGATTCACTGGTGG